>NC_141475.1:1900572-1938072 GCF_009769465.1 Tauraco erythrolophus | reverse complement strand
CCTTGCCTCACGCCGTGCACTTGACAGCGGTCCTTCAATCCCCAGCTCTTCAATATTCTTCTGAGCTTCAGCTGCATAATAGGTGGCCCCAGGCCTCTCTGCCTGCACAGCGTTCGAGCCCTGCACTGACTACAAAAACAGTTATTTCCAGCGAGGTGTTTTCGTTTGCAGAGCTAAACAAAAAACACCTAAACAAAGTATTCTAGCTGGGAAAAACTTTTGACTTTACAGCCAAAACCAACAAGTTTGACATGACTTGATGCGCTTTGGGAAATAAATGACTCGGGAGGGGAGATTTCCCTAGCTCTAACTGGAAGCCTTGGAGGTGGGGTAGAAATGATGCTTCTAATGATGGTCCCTCAAAGTAGTTCCTACTTTCAGGACACCCACCTCAACCCACTTCTGATTTCCGGCGAGGAGGAGATGTGGGCATGCAGACCTATGGCCTGGATGAGCAGAATGGAAGCTGTAAGACCTTCCAAGGATACCCACCTCGCCGTACAGACACTTCACTCTTTCCCCATCCAACTCCTTGTATGATCTATTCTGTGTTCCACTTCTACCTCTGCCCATCACGGCAGAAAGCCCTTATCCCCAAGCAATCAGTACACGGGTGATTGCCTTCCTATTGTGTGAGCCAGCCGGAGAAACACGTGGGATATAGGAAATCCAAGTTTCATTCTCATTATTCCAGGGCCAAATCACATAACAGGCTGCTTAACCTGCACTGGGAAGGAGGAAACCCTTCTTCCTTTCTGAAGCCCCAGGCTGTGCACGTTTCAGACAAACTTTAACAAAAACCTTCTCTTCTTATGTTGACAGTAGATCTGCAGAGTCATCCAGCTTGGCCAAAGCCAGGAAGGGGAATCTGAAGGAGGAAAAAAGCCCACATCTGTCCCAAAGTCAAAAGTCAAGTCCCTATGAAAACAAAAATAAAGCATGAAAGTGCCAGACCTTCTCAACAACGCAGTTGTAAGAATTTTTTTTTTCCCCTTAAATAACTATAAAACAATGTCTTTTCATCGTATCACACTCTTGGATCTGGTTAAACTACACTTGACTCCTGATTTCTCACACACATATATTTGTATACACAAAGACCAGCCCGAGCCAATGGCCTGCAACTGAAAATTTCAGCCTGAACAGTTACATGTTGGCACGGGTATAGCGTTGGAAAAGAGAACCTTTTAATGGGAAATGTCTGGCAACCTTAATTACAGGCACCACTGCCAGCTCCACCAATAATTATAGCTCAGTTTCGGAATCATCCATGTGCTAACAAATATATTCGATGACAAGTGCGTGTGCCAGTGAGATTCACCAGGAAAGACTTCCAACTGGCTAGAAGACAGAGCCATGAGATGCAGAGATGACCTTACGTTGACTGTTTAGCCTCCAGGTGTGGATCTTCTCCTGCTGAAACCAGAGGTGAGCCACTCCACCGAGCTTTTAGATGAGCCTCAGGGCTGCTTTGGTTTCCTTCCATCTCCAGCCTCCCCCAGGCAGATGGAGAACTATATCTAAGTCTTACAAAGAAGATGATATCTGAGTCCCCTGTGACCACCAGCGAGTCTCGTGCGTCTTTACATAGTCTGCAATGAATACAGAAAGGATAAAGATAAACAAGACAGTCTCTGCTCCACAGTTCAACAGAGGAGCCAGGCAGCTTTACAACAAGGGTGCATCAACGCCGTTGCAACACTTGGGACGCAAAAAATCGTCCCTGTATACACAAATTTCAACAGCCCCCAGCAAAATCTTTGCTAATATCTGCATGTGACACCCATTTTCCCTCTGAAAGACCCCGGCAGAGAGCTCTACCCAGTGATGAACCAGTTTGTCTGGCTCTTCACAGTTTTTTCAGCTGCCAGGTGTCTCCAGATTGATGTGTAAAGTGTGGAGCACCAAACATTGAACTCAGCTGCTCCAGTCCAGGCTTTAACTGAGTCTCTACTAGCCACACCATTCAGCAACCTGCAGCCTGGAGCCCCAGTGCACACAGCCATATAAATCAGTGAAGACACTTTGGAGCTCCAACCATCTGTAAGAACCTCTAAGAGGAAAACATCAAGTGGTGAATGCCTCCAAAAGATTAAAATCTTCCCAGCTCTCTTGTCCTTGTCCCGGCATCTTCACTCTCTTCCCACTTGTCCTGGGCTCCAGCCCCACGACCGTCTTGTTGACCACCGCTGGCCTTGCTCCAGTTTGTCACCATCTTTTCTACTGGGGGTCCCAAACTGCAAGCAGGATTGCAGACATGCCCTCGCAAGGGTTGAAAAGATGTCCCCTTCTCTTGACCTGCTGGCCACAGCAATGCTGGGACCAACAGCCACTCTTCACTGTGATTTATAAACACAACTGTGACCAAGGATCAAACCTGTATGTCAGGCAACCAGCCCCTACAGAAGGCAACTCTATCCTACTGCAGTTCCTGATTTTATCACTAAATTAAAAAAAAAAGAAAGAAACCTCTCTTAACTGTGGAAACATTCATAACTAACTCACATTCAGAGAGAAACTCTCTGAAAAGTTTTAAAAATGGCTATACTTTAAGACAAAAATATAGTTTCTCTACACCTCGAATGCCTATGGGTTAGAAACCAGTCAGGCCATAATGAAGTTTAAAAATTGTTAGCAATCCACTACTCAAAATGAAGCATTTTTTCCTTTTGAAAGTCTTCTACCCTCACTTGGATTTGGGGGAAATTATTTTTTCAAACTTTGAATGAGTCTTTTTCCTGCTTCCTTCTACTTTTCTATCCTCCACACCTCCAGCCCCAGCTTAGAGCAGTGACACAAACCCAGGAAGATGTTCCTGCCGATAGCATTTTCCATTGAAAAAGGAGAAATTGGGTTTTGGCAAAAAAGTTGCCTTGCTCAGAGTATTTCATTGGTTCTAGAGTTTTAATCTCCTCTAAAACTATCAACCCAGGACCACTGTGGAGGAAAGAAATGACAATTTCATACCAAACAAGTCAGGCAGGTTAGTGTTTCCCATAAAAATCCACACTTGTCCAGAGGGTATATCCTCCCAATCCCTAATATTTGAGGAACTGGTCTTTCCCTTGGAGCACAAGGACTCATACGCTTTCCAAAAGCTTTTTGTTTGTTTTTAACCCTCTCTCTTGCAGTTTCAGTGGTTCTTGTTATTTATATTAATAGACAATCCCTGATCAATCAACAGCCACCACTATGTCGGTCTCAGCAGACAGCGGGGATGGGATTTCAGACAAGAGGCCACAGGTTACATATTCCCAAACAATCACTCCAGTACTGGGAAGTGGAGGCAAAGTACATTTCACAAGCACCTGGTCACAAGTGCCAAAGGCTGAGAGCAAGTTCCAAGCCAATGTGCTACGACACCCTATGTTGTCCACACACCTCCCTGCCCTGGGACAGCCCCAGCACAAGCGAGTGTGATATGAGATGCCTGAAATCAAGTTAGTATCTCATCCGTGAACTGGAACCCTCTCAGATACAATGTTTTAGAGAAAAACCTTATTTCTAGACTTTGGCTAATATTCTAATACTATTTAAAACCCAAACGTTCTTATTCTCCCCTTTCTTGAAGATATTAGCAACTCTTTTGTCCTTAATTCCTCTTTAATAACATCCTTGTTTTAGATTTTCCATGGGGTTTAAATACCATCTTTAGCATTTTAAGCCAGTCTCCAACATTTGGCAAAGTTTTTGAGCTCCTGTCAAATCCAAGGCAGTGCTGGCAGGGTGGCCCAGGAGTCTTGTAGACTCAGAAACCAGGATGTGATTTCTCACTCCCTCGCTGTTCCCATCCATCGCAACTAGAAACGGGCATCCCCAGGAAGCCTACGGCAGGCAGCTGCTTACAGAGGGTTTTTATGGTCAATGCAGAAATCGGTCAGTTTTGGGCAGAAATTGGCAAAGGAGGAGGCTTGCAACAACCTGTTCTGGGTATTTGGCACTTGGATGCCACTGGAATGTCTCTCTGGTTGCCCACCTCAGCAGCTGGCAAAGGCAGCTCAGCAAAGGATGGGAGTGGGGCATTTCTGCCTGTTGACAGATGCAAAGGACTTAAGGGAGGAGTCCTTAGAAGCACTGGGGAGACTGGACCAGTATGGGGGAGGCCAAAGGAGGTGTAAAATGCTCACGGAGAGATGTCACGGGATGCCCAGGAGAGCTCAGTGTATCCATACAGCACTTCAGAGGCAGGAATTTACTTCCTGGAAAGTGTGTGAGCATTTTTCCCCATCTAGACACCCCTGCTGCAGAAGAAGACACCCCTGCAAGGACTCAGAAGACACCCCTGCAAGGACTCAGAAGACACCCCTGCAAGGACTCAGAAGACACCCCTGCAAGGACTCAGAAGACACCCCTGCAAGGACTCAGAAGAGCTCCTTGATATGCAGCTGAAGCCATTGTGACAACAGGTAGGGTTGGCACTGAACCTATCTCGGGCACTGTGACTCACCCACCCTTTCTTAGTCTGTAACAGCAGCTGGGTCCTCAAAGGCTCCAACCCACCTCTCACTGTCCTGGTACCTGCTGATGTATCAGGAGGTCTCACAGTAGGACAAAAGTCTCCGAAGCATCCTCGGGGAGAAGACTGCAATCCAGGCTCCTTGTCATCTTATCCCCAGTTTGCACGATGCTGCGATATGTAAATCAAACAGGAAGCGGTCCTGGTTTGCAGGCACACTTTAAATATAGCATCTCAGAAGCATTGCGTTTAGGCTTAACAAAAGTGAGGATGCATTGATTAAATGCCAGCTGAGGGCTGGAAGAGTGCAGGTAGCAGGTCTCACTCTGCAGAGGACAGATGGGGCAACCGCTCCCAAAGTCCTGACTCGGAGATGGGGAAGGGTGAGCATCCTCACACGTTGATGTTACACCTCTAACTCAACCACGGGATATCTTGGAAGAGAGTAAGCCACACAAGAGGAAAAGCCATGGTGTTACTGTTCCCATAATCAGTCGTGGTTACTGAAATAGCTTTCTGTACTCACTCACACTCCAAACCTGTCTGCTTCAGACCCTGGGGAGAACATTCCACTGTGGGAAGGGCCACGTTCAGCAGGGAAAGAAAAACCTCTTGGAATAAAACTTTAAGACACTGGAAGACAGGTCCCAGGCCCAACTCAGACTCACTCTGTGACCTTGGGCAAGTCATTTAATTCTTCTGTACCCTCACTTTCCACCAAGGAACCTGTTGCTATCTTGAAATACGTTCATGGGGTACCTAAGAGCTGTTGGAGTCTTTTTCTGCATGTGTACAGCCCCTAGAACAAGGCGGACTCAATCTGTTATTCCTGCCATCTGAAAAACAATTTATCCTGGTCATGGAAGATGATGGAAAGAGCTCTTTAGAAAGGGATGCAAAGGACTGATTCATCCTGAATTAACCAATCTTTTCTTTATTTTCACGCAGATGTAATCTAGTCGTTCCGTGTAAAAAATCTGCAGCACACCGGTGAGTGCCAACCTCAGCTCTCAAAGTACGTTACGTTTTTTGCCTGTCCACGGGGAACACATCTCCAGGCACGTGCATCTACCCTCTTTGCTGGTCAGTACAGAGCACCTCATTAAAGCCCAGGAAGAGAGGACTCTCAGCATCCCACTTGGGAAACTTTCAGGATCAAACCATGAACAGTGAACAGACAGTAAAGATGAGTGTTCTTCTCATCTTATTTATCCAGAGCTGGGAGCAGCGAGAGGGAAGAAGGGAATTGGTTTGGGTTTTTAACACCTTGTAACAGCTTCCACATTCCACACATCCTTTCCAGACTCAAGTAGGTGGGAGATTTTATCCGTCCACTGCCATTTCATTCAGTCCCCAAAACGCCAAATAAAAACAATGACACAAAATGCCACCCTACAATCACAGATAATAGGATCCTGAACTGTCAAGAGCACTCTAGGAAGGGTGAAAAGTGTAGGGATCCAGAGCTGGGTGTCAAGCTCTGCCGCAACAGAATTCAAAATAATCGTGCTGTTGTTTGACAGGTAGTAAAATTCATGGTGGTCTATTAAATCAATGGCAATATAATGTGGGACACTGAAGATTAAAAAAAAAAAAGGGCAGAGGGTTCACAAAGGGAGGCCATTGGCAAGAATCCCTTTGGAGCTCCTAATAGGTTTGATTTGTGGCAAGAAAGGCTGAGACATGCGAGGCATGATAGATAGAGGGGAAGACAAAAAAATGGAAGAGAGATGCAGGAAGAGGAAAAGCAAAATAAATGTAAAAGAGCAGACAAGCGACAGGAAAACGGGAATGAAAGAATTGTAGAGAAAGTAATAACAAGTTGTTATTGTAGACAGACATCTGGGTCTTACCATCTTCCACGTGTTGTTGCACCAGTGCTTATTTTGTCACAGCCAAGAGTTCCTTACGCCAGCCCATGGACACAGTCTTCTCCAGCTGCCCGGAAGAGAATGGCCTATTAAGTTCAGAAAGTGAAATCTGCTTTGATTATCTTAAGCAGGATTCATCCCAAATGTAGGAAATTGCTCCAACTTCATAAAAAGGATTTGAAACCCTTGTCCCAAAGCTAGCACGTCAGGACGAGGCACAATGAGTATAAACTGGCATTGGAAGGGTATGACTTCGTGTGGCTGGATATATTATCTTCTCCCGGCTGGAGACCAAGTTTTACATCCAGATAAGGAGGCCAGGGTGCT
The DNA here is from genome assembly GCF_009769465.1 of Tauraco erythrolophus. NCBI lineage: Eukaryota > Metazoa > Chordata > Aves > Musophagiformes > Musophagidae > Tauraco > Tauraco erythrolophus. Next base: position 1,931,418 of record NC_141475.1, on the reverse strand, counting down.
TGGTGTTCACACTCTCAGGGTCAGTCCAGGATCCTCCAGTCCCTAACACAAGAAGGGCATGGAACCGTTGGAGCAGGTCCAGAGGAGGCCACAAAATGATGCAAGGGCTGGAGCATCTCTGCTATGGAGACAGGCTGAGAGAGTTGGGGCTGTTCAGCCTGGAGAAGAGAAGGCTCCGGGGAGACCTTCTAGCAGCCTTCCAGTACCTAAAGGGGCTACAAGAAAGCTGGAGAGGGGCTTTGGGCAAGGGTGTGTAGTGACAGGACACGGGGCAATGGATTTAAACTGAAAGAGGGGAGATTTAGATTAGATCTAAGGAAGAAATTCTTCCCTCTGAGGGTGGTGAGGCACTGGCACAGGTTGCCCAGAGAAGCTGTGGCTGCCCCATCCCTGGAAGTGTTCAAGGCCAGGTTGGATGAGGCTTTGAGCAACCTGGTGTAGTGGAGGGTGTCCTTGCCCATGGCAGGTGGGTTGGAACTAGATGATGTTTGAGGTCCCTTCCAACCCTAACCATTCCATGATTACAGTCCATTCGTGTGATATACATTTTAAAAAGCAACAGGGGCATCTTCCATCCAGGAATTCAGGCGGGGCTGGGATGCAGTAAACAATTTTGCATTAATGGCAGTGTCTTCGTGAGGTTGCCCTTACCAGTTTGAGGGCAGCGGCTGCGCCGAAGCTGTTTGTGAAGAGAAGCGCAGGTTTGCGCCTGAACACGTTACGCTGAAACAAGCCGGAGCCAAGGCTGGAGAAGGCTGCAGTGGCCACGAGGGTCATGGAGGTCCACCTCCCAGGTACGGCAACAGAAGGAGTTCCACCTTCTTGTGCCACCCGGAGCCTGTTCCATAGCAGTGGTTGAACTGGAGCGAACCTTTCAGAAAGCCATTTAGTTGTGAATTAAGAGGCAAGCAGTCATGATGGATTCACTGCTCTTCATGAGAGGCTGTTCCAACAGTTAATTGCTCTCACTGTCAGCGTCTTATTTTCCTTTGGAATTTATCACACTTAAGTCCAATCAAGTGCTCATCTTACGAGCACTCCGTTATACGAGTTTGGCGAGAAGTGATGGGTCTATTAGAGCAAGGATGCCTTCAGTGCCAGATGCAGGTGTTGACATTGAGATACCACAGTCAAATCACCCTCCAAAGCTTTCTTTTGGTAGTCTGAATGTCATGATTATTGCGTCTCCATGCGAAGGTGTTTGCTGAACCCCCAGCTTTTCGATGCACTTGTGCTCTCCCCTTAGAGTCTGAAGACCAACACTGAACACTGCTTTTCAATAACCATCTTCCCAGCTCCATCAGTGGAGATAATATCACTTATTTGCTTCAAATCTGCACGCCAGGTGTCACAAAACCCCCTTCGTGCCTCAGGGCAACAAAAGGAAGGACACGTTGAGCTGCTTATTTACATTAAGACAAAAATCTTTTCAAACCCACCATTTCCCAGGATACATCTAAATTATAGCCTCCTATAGCCCACCAGAGCTTCCTGCATCTTTTGTTTCTAAATATTTGACCTTGCCTTCAGCAGCATCGAAACGCCTGTTGTTTGATTTGTGTCAAATTACCAGATCCAGATCGCTGTGTCAGTGATCTCTCTGCACCTCCACTTATACCATGAATCCCAATTGTCCACAAAAACTAATTTTTTTCCATGCTATGAATACAATTTTAAAAAAATTCAAAGACCACAACCCAAACACACCGCACCGATACGATACCTTGCCGTTGGTTGCAGCACCTTGCTACTTGCCATTTTGGAAATATCAATGCATTTTATCCCTTCATATGGCCTAGATTAATTTTATCAAACCATTTTTTCCTCTCCAAATAAGAAGGTCTGCAGCAGTAACTGAGCAGGTCCCACAATTCTCGTTGAAAGAATTTTTTTCCTTTCTCTTAACTGAAAGTCATGATATCACTAAACAGTTTTTAGGGCAGACTTTTTTCCCCGCAGTAATGTTTCCTTTTTTGTTAAAAATTCCTACTATTCTACGAGAAAAGCTTTGAGATATGACTTTTATTAGCCCAGCCCAGGTGGTTGTACAAGCAAAGGATCTCATTGGCTCCTACCAGCCTATACGTTGCAAGTATAAATGTATTACGTCCCAATTGTTAGCAACAAGTTTATCTTTGTCTCATCAAACAAAACTTATATCCTTGGAGCCTCCATTCAAGCTCTGCTGAAAGCTGAAAAAACTTGTTTCGGTGAAGTTTTCAACATTTCAAACTTTGTTCTAATTCTGCCTCAAAACAAGCTCCATCCTTGTAAAATCCTTAAACACTAAAAAACATAATTAGCTTACCTGTGGGACGCTTCCAAGAAGATCTCAACCCAGAAAACGCTTGGTCCTTCCACAAACCTCCCACGTGTGTGTTCAAAACATTTGGGATGGTGGGGAGGTGGGGGAAGGGCTCTTTACATTAGTGATGGGCGATAGAACAAGAGGAAATGGGCATAAGCTTAGTCAGGGGAGGTTCAGGTTGGATGTTAGGAAGTATTTCTTCTCTGAAAGGGTTGTCAGCCACTGGAATAGGCTGCCCAGGGAGGTGGTTGAGTCCCCATCCCTGGATGTGTTTAAGAATAGGGTGGATGATCTACTTAGGGATATGGTTTAATGGGGATTAGGGATGGTTGGACTCAATGATCTCTAAGGTCTTTTGAAATCTATGAAATCTATGAAATCTATGAAATCTATGAAATCTATGAAATCTATGAAATCTATGAAATCTATGAAATCTATGAAATCTATGAAATCCCGTTAAATCCACGCTCCGCTTCTGCCCAAGGGCTGTCCGGATTTGATGGCTCACGTAACTCTGAGTTTGCTTCTTCACTTCTCATTTTTTCCTCAATCCGAAGTACAATCCTTGAAGTCCTTCAGCTGAGGTTCCTTGTTTTCCCTCCCTTTACAGGTTTGCAAGGCTGGTTATATTAAAAGTTACTTAAAACTCAACATTACTCCCAAATTGAGACATTTGTACTGGAATACATCATCCGGCTTCCTCAAAGATACTCGTCTGCTCCCATTTCCTTTGACCCCCAACGGAAACAGAAACCTGGAGTTTCAAACTCGTAGAAAAGAGTTCAGGAGCATTTCAAGAAATTAATTTTTCTCCTGCCATTACTCAATCAGGACACCACAAACAAGAAAATACGGATGGATAGAAAAAGGATGCCAAATATTTTCAGGATTAATAAGCGGATGTCGAACGAGGATTTGCATGGCATTTCATACTCTTTAATGTCAGTGGAATAACCCTCCTGGCAAAGAAGGAGGCATCCAGAAGCATATATGGATCAAGGCATCAAAGATAACTAGATATGAACCAAACAGCTGCAGTAACTGGCTGAGTCACTGTGTGTCAAGAGTCACTTGGGGATCACATATTAGGATTGTGCTGTGCCACCCCTGAACTAAAGCAGAAATGTAACTATTCAAGGAATTTTGAAGAGACTTAACACCCTGGATTATAAAGTACTTCTACTTTTGTCTTTTTCTCTTTTTTTTTTTTAAAACATATTTTCAAGCACGCTTAATTATATCATGTTTAAAAGTCAGCCAAGTCTGGAAGTTACGTTCTACAACAAAAAAAAAAAAATAAATCAGGAGTTTAGTAAATGAATGTGCGTGCTGTCCTTTGGATCCCACTGCAAAGAATTACGTTGGTTTAAACACTGCTGTTGTCAGCTGAGAATCTGTTATTTGCTGGTGGTGTCCTTTAGCCACCTGTAAAACACAACTCATGCAATAAACCCAGGTATTGCGGTGGTAATTAAAACCCGAAAGCAATTAGCCTTTTCTTTATTTCACTTGGGAATCTGACTAAAACCTAAATGAGGAAAAAAAAAAAGAAAAAAGAAAAATCTCCAGCTTAGGCATAGGCCCAGATGTCTCAATGATGTCCTAATTAAGCTGTACTACAGCATCACTACATAAGCTGGCCCACATATATATGTATATACGTACGTGTGTGCACTTCATTATGTCCTGACAGCCTCCACAATTCATTCCCAAGACCTGAGGAGGTGGTGATTAAGGATTGAAGCACCAGGAGATAAAAAAAAAAACCAAGCAACTTGCCTAAAGCTTTCCTAGAAGCGACCTGGGAACAAGTGCCTTCATCTGCGAGGATGCGAAAGGTCTGGAAGCTGCCTTAAAGGGAGATCCTTGGATGATGGTTGTGTAGGGGAGTTTAGGCTAGAGCCAGCCAGGTTCAGCAGAAGGAGGTGAAGATGTGTCCAAGGTCGAGTGGGGAGTTGAACTCAACCCTCACCACTTGCAAGTCACACTTGAATCTGCCAAAGACCTTCTCGTTCGCTGAGATTTGTCCCTTCCGACTCACACAGAAAGAGGCAGCAAACCATTTCTCCAAAGGTCTCAGGTGACCCCCACCAACAAAGCTTCCATCTACTCCAATATTTTTGGGTTTGCTCCCACAGAGTGTTGGTTTCACTTGAAGGTGGGGCAGACCAGGTTCTTGGCAGGAGTTAGACACATCCAAGATTAGGTTGTGGGCCTGGCTGCAGTGCCCAAACGGGAGTGAGACAGGAGATGGGCTATTTTCCAAGAGCAGAACTGCAGCTGTGGAGAAGTACAGGAGAAAAAAAAAGGGAAATTAATTATTTCTGAAGGACACCAGGCCCAGAAAACCCCTCTAGAAACGCTATACTCAACTTCAGACACCAGCTAAACAATACCTTGATGATATCAGCTGCTTGACTACAGTCTAGTATTTGGTAAAGTCACATGCAGGAACGTTCTTGTGCATAAAAATCACAACTGTGTGAAGCACCTTCACCCAACCTCTTCCCTGTGCATTAGTAACATCAAACCCCCTCAGATTTGCATAACTGCGTAGTCTACATGCGTGCATCCACAAATTTAGAATCATATGGAAGATGCTGAGCAAGGAAGACACCGGCAACAAACCAGTTCTCCCATGGGAGAGGTGGAAAGCGTTCTCCTGATCCTCTTATAACTGAAATGCATGAAGCATTGGATATGGTTAGCTGGGAGGAGTTGAGCTTAGCTGGTTAAAGCACAACCCTGTCCTAACTAGTCGCTAACAGCCCTTTTAAAGGAGCTGCCTCCCCAGGCAGCAGTTTGGCGATGCGCTACTTGGATGAGGGATCTGCCGGAAAACATGGCACCATACCCTCAAGCCCAGTGCCACGTGTGCCATGCTGGCAATATTGTCAAATTCTCCACTTGGGTGTTGCTTTGCAGAGCAGACACTGCTGACAAAAAAAAAAAAAAAAAAAAATTGTGTTACCAGCTCGAAGTCACTGTCAGATCCACCAGCCATGGCTTTGTCCCTTGTGCCCCAGTTCTTTATGTGTACCATCTGATTATTTTGGACAACCTTCTTATTTCTCTCTTGAAGGCAGACTCAGACACTCTGTCCAGCTGCCCTTTCTCCAACCTCTACAGTGCTTTTTATGGGCTATCTCTGCATTTTTTTATTTCCCACCATCCCCTGCCGGTGGCAGGCATCCAAACTGACAACTACGTTTCAGGGTGGGAGCATCAGTGGGGCTTTTCTAAGAGCAGTTTAATCCTTTCAGGTGCTTTCCAAGAAGTCCTTAGCTGAGCAAATAAGATCGTTTTCCTGACCTTTAAAGATGTGGTCCAGCTACAGCTCCCTCTTCCAGCCATTTTCCCCTCACTAAGAGTATTGAAGGAGCCTTCTAGATTCCCATAACTCATGTTGAAACCAACCAATTCTTTGTCCCATTTGCTGTTTCCCTTCTTGACATGACTGCTTTCACACCTTTGTTTCACCGTCTTCCAGAGCTACCCTTGCACAGAGAGGTTTTGGATGCAGAATCCCACCAAGCTCTGAGCAAGACATCCATGTAGAGACCTGTAGAAATCCCTTCCGACCTGAATTATTTAATGACTGGTATAAAATACATCTCCCAATAACCATGTTGCATCATCCAATGAGGAAAAAAAAAAAATAAAGGTGGCCCCCACCTCACAAAGTGAGATGCTCTGTGTTTTCCCTGCCTCTTCTCGATGAGGATCGATCCCACTTTTCTAACGCTGAGAGTATTTCAAGGCGCAGGGGAAGCCACCAGCTATAAGGAGAACGTGCTCGGTGAAGATTCCCCACTGCCCAGCTCGTGGCTAAGCCCTATCCAGGGGTTTATGCGGAGCCTTTGTGCCACATATAGCACGTGGCATTGAACCTCCAGAAGAACGCCTTCGGAGAGCGAACGCGCCGCACGGCTTGGAAGCGCAGGCAGCCCGGTCTCCGAGATCATAGAATGGTTAGGGCTGGAAGGGACCTTCAAAGGTCATCTAGTCCAACCCCCCTGCAAGGAACAGGGATATCTCCAACTAGATCAGGTTGCTCAGGGCCTCGTCCAACCTGGCCTTGAACGTCTCCAGGGATGGAGCATCCACCACCTCTCTGGGCAACCTGTTCCCACAGCACTACCCCCAGGCTCTCCATCCCATGCTTTACTTCCACGCCCTGTAACATGTCAACAACTCAACATGTCAACACGTCAACTTTAGGCTGCCCAGGGAGGTGGTGGAGGCCCCATCCCTGGATGTGTTTAAGAATAGGGTGGATGATCTACTTAGGGATATGGTTTAATGGGGATTAGGGATGGTTGGACTCGATGATCTCTAAGGTCTTTTCCAACCTAGAAATCTATGAATCTATGAAACTCAGCACCAGCCTTCACCGTCCACCAAAGAGTTAAATCAAGACCACCGGAATACAGCGGGCGAGCAAAGGAAACAGCCAAACTCGGAAAACATCCCAGTTTTTTTCCTTTTCTGTTTCCTCCATCTTCCTCCACCTCCAAAACATTCATTTCGCTCTTCTCCTTTGATGGGAGAACTAGCTTAAGCAGAGAAAGGGATAAAATAAACCCAAGTAAAATTTAAAAAAAAAAAAAAAAAGAAAGAAAATAAAAATAAATCCATAACAAACTCCTTTCAAATACTCACCCTTCAAAAGGATAAAATTATTTCAATTTTGGTCTGTCTCGTTCCATTCCCTTCCCTCCCCCCTCCCCAGCTATATATACATATCTGTATATTTAGAGAGGGTTTTGGTTTTTTTGGTATTATTATTTAGTTAATATGAATTACAGGCCTCAAGCTGCCTCCCCTCTAAACCCAAAATGAAGAAGCTCTCTTTTTTCTCTCTTTTTTTTTTTTTCTCTCCCCTCTTCTTTCCCCCTCACCAACACGATTTACATTCTCAATGTAATGTATTAAAAAGTTGACAGGGCCGAAAGGATTCACATGATGTCGGCTAAGAAACCCAATTTCCATGATGAATTGCCCGGAGCCCCTGAATCACAAACCATTTTTTCCGCTGCTCAGAAGTTGATTTTTTTTTTTTTTTTTTTTTTTTTAAATCTTCTTAAAGCTTCTCTCCTAATCTTCGGCTAGAAGAGATGGGTGAAAGGATTTTTTTTTTCTAAACTAAGGAAAGTATTAGCATCTTGGTTGTTGTGCATCAAATTTGAAAATGCAAGGTTAGTAATATTTCAAATCGGCTACGGTCCAAGCCACTTGATAAGTGTGCTTGCTGTCTCTCCCTGTCTCTCTCTCCCCCCTCTCCAAGTTTTCTGTTGGCAGCAGCACGGTACTACCGCAGCGACGGCGTGTGCGAGCGTAGGGTGGTGGGAAGGGAGTTTCAGTCCCCTCGTTTTAGCTCTTCCTCCCCCTCTTTCTTTCCATGATTTCCAGCGAAGGAGTTATGTCCATCCCCATTCAGCACTTACATGATTTGAGACAAGACAAACGAAGCCACAGCCAAATCCGAAGCTGAATACCTACTAGGTTTCCCTTTCGGTGGCTGAGCTCTTCCCTGGGTGCTGGGATGGAAGCCTCTTGCTGAAACATCATGTCCTGCAGGCACGCTGGCACATGTATTTGTTTTTAAATGAACTCCCTTGTCTCCACGGAGTTTCTGGGAAAAAAAAAACCTATGGAGAGGAAATCGAGTCATTTTGCCTTCTCTAATGAGACATCCAGCCATTCCCAACAGCAAGGTCTTTAATGAGGTTCCCCTCCCTGCTCCCCTCCTTCCCCAGCATATAGAAACAGAAGGTGATCACGAGGCTGGATGAAAGGAAGGACAGTTTCTACCCCCAGTGCTGCTTCCAAACCAAACCTGCTGCTGGGACCAAGTAGGGATCATCCATTCACACCACGTCTGTTTAGCATTTGGGTCAAACAGGACAGTAGCTTACAAAGGTAGCCCAGCAATTGACCCATAAGACCCAGCAAACCCATGGGATGATCATCCAGCACTAACAGAGTCAGCAGCTTAAACATACACTGTGCAAACACGTCCTTCTGTCCGTTCTGAATCTGGTTCTTTCCTAAGGTCATCTGGTGCCCCTTCTACCAGAAGAGACCCCAGACTCCCCTACCTCTGGGAACACAAAGTTGTTGTAAACCTGCGTCTGTGCTGGTGCATCTCATCATAGCCCACCACAGGTCTCCACACTTGCTGTCTTCTGTGTTCTCCACCCTCTTCTAGCTGTTACCCTTGATGCCCAAAGGCAGGGAGTCAATCGTATCCACCATTTTGCCTATAAATTCCTCCCATTGAGGAAAAAAAGCCAAAATCTCTACTCTGCCAGAAAAGCAGCTGCCTCAAATGCCAGGTTTTTCTTAGTGGGAGTGGTTGTTATGGTACATTGGCAGAGAGACGCTGGAAGGAGTGTCTCATGACGTTGGCAGAGCTATGGCGTGAGCCTCCACTATCTCTCTGTCATTGTTAGTCTTTCTCAGCACAGACTCCAGCAGTCTATTTTATTTTTATTCATAAAATCCCTCCCTGGTCACCTCCAAGTCAGGATCAGCTTCAGGAGCAAAGACAGAAGTTCAGGAGGTCACCATCACAGAGACCTGAGGACATCATCTATTTGCAACAGGTGTTGCATCGAGGGGACGCAAGAGAGACCACGATGGACTAAATGCCTCTGGGATGCATCTGCAGTTGAGTGGGAGGGACTGGAATCATCTGCCTTGGAAAACTCTGCCTGTTGAGTGGGACCTACTAGTTGAGTAGCTGAAGAGGAAGTATCCAACCATCCCCAGCTGTAACCTGTGCAAAGAGCTTGGCCTCTCCCACTTGCCCTCTGGATTTACACCCCGAGGCACCTCTCTCTTCAAACACCATCCCCCTTAATTAGAAAAAACATCTCCTTTTCTCCCAAATTCAGCCTCTACACCACAGCATCACAGCACCCATTTCCACCCTTCGGTACCCAAAAGCCTGCTTTTCCGAGGTCGATTCCTAAAGCATGCTGACAAAACTCTGGTCTGAGTACGTCATGTTAATGCACAGCTGCCCAGGTGTTAGGTAGGTCTTAAACTCAGAAGTGTCTTGAGCAATTCCAGCCCTTACAGGTTTAGGAAAAATATAGGACTTCAGCAAGTGGGCTTAGGAGCCAACCAAGCTGAGCTCCATTCCCACAATCACGTCACCAGCCTCTGCTTCCCTGGATTTAGCACCAGGAACGTGTACACGAAGCAGCAGCAGGAGGAGGCTGACCCAGTAAGTATTGCTAGGAGCTAATCCAGTCTGCTCAGACCAGTGAAGGCTCCCTCCTGTGTCCTGAGCTCTCAATCCCTGAGCAGTTCTGCCTCACAGAGGGTCTGGGAGAGACTCCAAATCCCACCACCCCCCTCCTCCTCCTGCTCACCGCCACTGAGCATAGACCCAGCAATGATGTACCCACCACACCAGGTGCAGACGAGGGACACTTGATGGAACTGGGTTCAAACCAGACCAAGATGATGCAGTGGCTAAGATCAAGAGGACTATCAGGACACTGTGGAGAAGGTGAGGAACATCACCTGCAACTGCTGGAAGCTTGGCAGACTCCATACTGTGAAGGCATTTGGGTGTGAGACATGGGACCTGTGTAATTTAAGGAATTTTCCCACGTATTCCAAGGGCTTGATCAAATTATAACAGACAAAAAAAGCCCAGAGGGCCAATTCAAATGAGATCACCCCAACCCAGGTTGATAGAGGTTGGAGATTTACAGAAGTTTTTTCCTTAGACTTAACATGCACTGACATCTTTCCATGAGATCATCCCTCCCAGCCCATGGAGGAAACATTATCCTAACAGTCAAGCAGACAAATGCAAGTTACCAGCACTCTTGCAAGCTACATAATCATTCCAGAACTTCATGTCTTCTATGTCTGAAACAAATAATACGCAATTTTTATGATTTGCCTGCTCTGCACTCACCACATCCATGGAAACTCTTCAAAACCAGCACATCATTCCCTTCTTACTTCTCCAGATGACCACAGGGAACTCAGATGACCTGTGTCCCCCATGGGCATCACCTTTTTCTGATGATACCATTAGTCACAACACTGAACAAGTCTCAGCACACTTTTGGTCACTGTTAAATTTTTAGGAAAACACCTTAGAACGTGCTTTGACCTCTCACAGACAGAGCAGGCTTAAGGTAGGAGGCTGGTGGGGTGTCACCAGAAGCATCAGAATTTACACAATGCACACATAAAAAGCAACTGGAACAGGGATGCTTGAGTGCGTCCATGTCCACAGGAGAAGGCAGGTCTCTCCATGTTGGACATCCAATGTGGAATTTGCTTCACACCCAAGCTTCAAGTCTGCTGGCTTTCAGAGCACACTTTGTCTAGATGACCTTCCTCACCCATTAGCTTCAAAGCAGTGGGAGCTTCTTAGGTTGAAGGAAAACCAGGTCCCTCAGCACCACACTGCACACAGCAGGGTTGCTGCGATCAGGTTGTATTTAGTCCTGTGCAGCAGGTAGCAACACAGCTGAGTAAGGAAGGATGAGCCAGGAGCAGAAGGTGACCCCAGCACAGGCAGTGCCCTCACCCACCAAGGCACAGACTCTCAGCACCACAGAGCTGAGCGCTGGCAACAGGGTCCATCAACAGTCCCTGATACAACAAGGGGCTGGACCAGATCCAAGGTCCATCCATGGGGTACCATCAGGAGATGGAGGCAGGAACAAACCAAATACAATATATGGTCAAGACCTACCCAGGAGAGAGAAGAAAGGCAAAACCAGAGGCAAGCAAAGCTCAGGCCAGGAGCAGATACCCAGGTCTGGGCTTAAATGGAGCTCCTGAGCCTATGGGTAGCAGGGTGTGTGGGCCAGGGTCCCAGGTGAGCCTGCTCAGGGCAATTAAAGCTTATCAGTGCACTCAGGTCCCTGGCATCCTATCAGGGATGTCTACTTTACCAGGGCTGAGACCCTTTTTTAACAGCTTCTAAATCTAAGAAAAAATAGAGAGAACACTGGAAAGTCTAGATTTCTTACAAAAACACACCTGGGCACTGAGAAATTAGAAGACCATCCTGCTTTTTCCAAGTGTGAAGAAGAAGAGACCCCTCTCCCATCCTGGGATCCCTTCCCAGCCTGTTACCTTCTTTCCTAGGAAGGAAAGGAAAGCAAGGAAGGATGCTTCCCAGCCCCGCTCAGTCCTGGGCTGCTGGCAGAGGCCCGAGTGGTGTCCAGTGATGTCCACGCGGTGCTTGCTGGGCAGAGCACCCGGTGGGTGTTCAGGGATCGCAGGAAGCTGCCGGTGACTGCAAAGACAGCAGCAGCCTCCAGCGGCCAGCTGGCAAACCACAGCGGCACGGCGGAGCGTCCCACGGCAAACACTCGCGTGTCCGACCTCCCACGGCAAACACCGGCACGGTCTCATGTTCGATGTCCCACGGTCAACTCCGGCACGGCCTCGTATCCAACATCCCACGGCAAACATCGACATGGCCTCATGTCCGACGTCCCACGGTGAGCACCGGCACGGTCTCACATCTGACGTCCCACCACGGACACAAGCGTGGCTTTGAGACCGATGTCCTCATGTGGCATGTCACCATCATCCCCTCCATCAGATCAAAGCCCACGGGGATTCACAGTCGGTCCAAAGCCAGAAGGACCTAAATGATACCCTTTTTACCAAAAAGGCAGCTTTTCAACGGCAGCATCACACTTGCCCTGGCATGGGTGGGAACGAGCCTTTTCCCTTTCTGTCCAGAAATGGTAGAGACGCACAGGGCAGGCCCTTGCCCTGTTGGATGGACACGTGATGTTGTCACAGCATCATCCCAGCAGCAAGGCTGCACGAAGGGGTGCATCTCTTTCCTGCCCTTCACCCTGGTGCAGCTATACGATGGCACCGTGCTTGGCCAAGTGTGGTTATACATATGGTAGCAGCATGCTGGGGACTCCCTGGTGGCAGTTCCTCCAGAAAGACGGCCTTCAGTCCTCAGCACCACCATGCCACCGAGGCCCCAAGCTATCTTCATGACAGATTTCTGCCTGCCTTGGGTCCCCACCTCCTCACCCTTCCCCAGCATCTCACCCCATGCATTGACTGCTTTGTCTTCCCTGAGCTGCTGCACGGAGAACATCTTGCAGAGGAGGAGCCCACCCAGGTGCCTGGAGAAGCTGCAAAATAGGAGTCGAGGAGCTTGTTTTCCTTGTTGTCTGCTTTTTCTCAGTCCTTTGAAATAATCACAAACAGAGCAATAATTGCAAAGATAAAATAGCAAGGATTATGAAATCCTCACAGGCAAAGCTCTCCATCAATTAACTAAATCAATCCTTGCTTGAAAATATAATCCACAACAAGAAGACACACAGCAAGAGACAATTAGAAAAAAAAAAAAAGCACAACAAATAAATATTTTCGTGGAAGAAGAGGGCGGGAAGGAGAGAGGAGAGATTTTTATCAGAGAGCAGAATAATTTTGGGTGGTTGCGTGCAACGTACGAGCACCAAAAATATCTCAGCAAGGAGGACACTAAGACGCACTGCTGAGGTTGTAAAATGTAGCTGAGGGGCTCAAGGGGTGTCACGAGTTTGGAGGAACACACCAAAAAAATGCCTGGATCAAGATTTTTAAAAGTAGTGTGTAAAATTGGGTTCCTCCATCCACGTTTGAGGACATCTAACTAGAAAAGCTCTCTGGGACCATGAAGTCCATTCCCCCACGGCACGGACAACGCTGGTGGTTAATCCCCGTCATCACTCACCGATCTCAGAGTAAAACGAGCTCCTCTCCAGGGTGGGTTCAGTCAGGGAGATGCTGTGCTGGGCGTGCTGGTAGAAGGGGTCCTCCACAACCTCGCTCTGCGATGGGAAACCGGTTACTGACAGTCAGCTTAAGTTTCTCCCAGTTTGGCCCCGCTTCTCCCAGTTTTGCCCCATTTCTTCCAGTATCAACATCCCCTCGTAACGGATCTAGCTGCCAACAACTCCAGTGTCTCTGTTTGGGGAGCGAAGTAGGCAGCCTGCTTCTCAGCAGCCCCAAGTCTTCTGCAGCAACCTCAGAGGAGGCTGAGCGCTCGACTGATTGATCAATCACTATTCTAATTAAAGTTCTGGTGGCTCTAGCCAGCGATCGAATCTCAACAACAAGGCAAGATGCCAACGTGACGTCAACGACCGGACACGTGTCCTTCTGGGGCACCCCAAAAAACAACATACACGTGAAGGGCGCTGGAGTGATGGGCACTGATGAGCACCATACAAACCACCAAGGCTTTGGAGAGATGTCCACCAAAAGCTGTAGACTCCCGGGACGCTCGAGTCCGCCCCTCTAGAATGGAGGCAGACCGGCGTCGATGTGCCGTACGGCCTTATCACTGGGCTGGTGCCTTGAATAAGGATAACTAGACAACTCTGCTCAGAGAAGCTGTGGCTGCCCCATCCCTGGAAGTGTTCAAGGCCAGGTTGGATGAGGCTTTGGGCAACCTGGTGTGGTGGAGGGTGTCCCTGCCCATGGCAGGCGGGTTGGAACTAGATGATCTTTGAGGTCCCTTCCAACTTAAACCATTCTATGATTCTAGGAACTAACCCATCTTTGACGGGGCAGATTTGGGTTTATGGCTCAGATGAGCCCCTCATTTCTCTTCGTTCATCATCTCACCCATCATGCCGGAAGAATCAGGAGAGCCTCGGGCTTGCCGGGTGGATAAAGCTTCCGTTTGTCTTCCGTTTGAAACTCAGGGCTCTTCCGCTGCAGCAGAGAGAAACCGTAAGGGACAATCGAAAAGGTTAATAAAAAGTTGAGAACGTTCTCAAATGACAGCTCGGGCTCGAAACGTGAATCTTCTGTTTGTTTCTCTTTTGTAGCTCGACTTGAATATCCCTGCTAATTTTTTGGATATTGCTGTAGCGCACAGAAGAATTGCTGATGATACATTTTCCTAACACGCGCGTTACACAAAAGGAGATTATATTTTAGCCTCTTTTAGAGACTATAAAATCAGATTCATCCTAATGAAACAGCAAATAAAAAGGGTTTTCCCTTTTCTTTCTCAATCTCTTGGCATTTTTCCTCCTGCGGTTTTATTCTTCTCCTCCCCCCTCCTCTTCCTTACGTTATCTGTGTTTCCTGCTCATTTCAACTTGATGACATGTTGCTGGGACAACTAAGTCTCGTAACCTTCTTAACTTTGCCATTGTTACTGCCTGGAGTGTATTTAGGAGGAGTGTTTTAATTTCTTTCCGACTGCACGGCGCCTGCCCCGTAGAAAGATATTAGAAATGGATGCGGGGAGCGGAGCGGGGAAGCGGGGGGGGAAGGCTTTTCTTCTCTAAATGTATGCTATTCAAATCATCTCTTTTTTTATTTCCTTTAAACCCATCATTTGTATGCTGTAGGTCGCTACTTTAAAACCCGGCTCGCTGTTGCTGAAAGGATCACCCATATAATGATGTCATCCATATTCAGCTGAAATCTCGGCTCCGCCGGAGCCCGGCGCTTCCCTCCCCTCCCGCTGGAAGCCCAGCCGCGGGCTCCCAACCCATCCCGCGCTCACCCAAAATTTCCCGGTGGGAACGAGTGGGCTCAGCCGCGGATGACATCCTGATGGATGGATGGATGGATCCTGGCAGTGTTCAAGGCCAGGTTGGACGAGGCTTTGGGCAACCTGGTGTAGTGGAGGGTGTCCCTGCCCATGGCAGGGGGGTTGGAACTCAATGATCTTTGAGGTCCCTTCCAACCCAAACCATTCTATGGTTCTATGATTCTATGACGGAGGAAGGGGTCCCGGCAGGAGGTGCATCGTGCTCATGGAAAGGCACCGTGATGTCCAGCTTATTTAGGAGCAAGCGGTAAAAACAGCTGTTTTGGAGACATCTCTTTTCCAAAGTTGATGGAAGGTCTTTCCTTGGGGTCATCCCACCGAGGAGAAACGCTTGCTCTCATGGAGACCAAAGGATTGGGTCTGTCCCAGCCCTTACAGCCCCGGGCAGAGCCGGGTTTCACAGCAACATCCCAAACCCACGGTCGAACGCCCGCGAGATGCCTCCATGTCCATTCCAGTTTGACTGTATTAAAAACCTAATGGTACACGTGTTGTGCACGCGATCTCCCGGGCTCTTCAGTGTCAGCCTGATGTCTCCCTGACACACTTATTGTACCTGGATCAATGCTCCTTTAACAACTAATTGATCTTTTATTAACATATAATAACTTACTTATTAAATCTAAATTAAAGACTTAATTGAGACACTTAATCTAGAGTGGCTCAGTATATCACCCTCATAAGCATAATGTATAATTTAATTAATTGACAGAGCTGATAATAGCGTGTCATCTGTCACCATTTCTCCTGACCTGGGAGCTGGTTGCAGCCCGAGGATTTTGCCACGGATGCAAACACGGGGCTCTCCCAGGAGTGGTACTACGGGCTTTGGGTTGTGCCACTCAACGCGGCGGGCAGAGACGTCTGCAAGCTGATCCCCCACCCCTCCCAAAACGCGTGCAAACACACCTTCTGCTGCTGAGGACCACCGATCGCTCCTCAAAATTTATCTGCTTAGAAGGAGAGAGCACCAGGCGCTGGTGGGGAAGGACCAGCTCGGCCCAGGGGTGCCCCCCCAGGGCTGTCGGAGGATGCCAAGGACACGGTCGTGCTGCCTCTCCCTTCCCTCCAAGCAGAGGTTCCAGCTCCTCTCCTGCCTGGAGCTGCCCCAAAAGCCGGGTGCCGGCAGCATCCCCCCCAAACGGGGAGGAGGCGGGTGGTCCCACGTTCCTGGGGAACGTTCCTGCCAAATCCAGGCAGGGTTTGGTTTTCCTGCTGGTCACTATTCCTTCTGCTCCAGCTAAAATTTGGGCCCGTGCATCGTTTTTCAGAGCCAGACACTTACACTCCCCATCCCCCTCCACCAGCATCTCCCAGCAATAAAGAATTTCATTTTAAAAACTGAAAGATTTAATTTAAAAATACAAAATGGCAAAGGGAGGGTTTTTTAAATAAAAAAATAAAGGTAAAGAGATGATGGTTGGAACAAAATGTTCTAGAAGAAAGCTGTTCCCTTGGGGTCTCTTTTCTTTAAGCTTTGCATATTACAATTTGAAATTTTTGTAAAGAGATCCCCATTTTATATTCACACTGGTAGCCTGAATTTAAATATCTCTCTCACCTGAGATTAATACAGGCTTCACCCTGAATTACTTCCCAGCTCTGAAGTACAGCTCTGGAGAGCTCAACTCTCCACAAATTCACTTCTCTTTTAGAGGCATAAAAGCTTATGAAATATATGAAATATTAAAATAGCGTGTGTGCTGGGGCAGCGAGGGGGGAAGGGAAGGCTGGGGCAGCGGGGGGGGAGCTCCTTTGATAGGAAAAACACACTTTACCTCTAGCAAAACACACTTTACCTCGAGTGAAACCACGAGTCTCTCAGCGCAGGACAAGAGACCCATTAAACTCTAAAGGTGGAGACTTCAGCCCGAAAGATGATGATCTTGGGGTTTTTTTTTTTTCTTTTTAATTGTTCAGCCCCACAAAGGGAGCAGAAGGCAATTCCGTGTTGCGCGCGACGGAAACCGTTACGTCCATCAGCAACGGAACATCTCGAGTCTCCCCGGAGCAAAACAGAGTGTTCCCTGCAAACGAGGTTCCAAACCAAGTTGGCAACGCCGGCTCCACGTTACGCCAACTCAATATTAACCAAATCCACCTGACGGGGAGCAAAACTACTTGGTTTGACGTGCCGAGGACCCATTAGCTAATTGCCAGAGAAATCCAGGATTTTATATAAGGATTTAACCCTCGCGGAGCTGTCGGGCTGGGGGAAGAGGGCAGCTGGCCTGAAGATGTTTGCTTTAGCAGGTGATGCTCGAAGATCTGCTGGTCCCTGGTATCCCCTGCTGCTCCCACACCTCCTCCGCCCGTCCCCGTCTCTCTTTTCCCCTTCCTGGCATTTTTCTGCAGCTTTTCCTCCCTGCCTGCCATCACCAGCTTGCACGGCTCAAAGCAGGAGCTCCTGTTCCCAGCTGGAGGGGAGGAGAGGAAGCTCTCGGCCAAGACACGTGGAGTGTTGGAAGGTGGGACCTCCTGGAGACCCAGCGTCGCTCAGATAACTAATTAGGAGCTGGCAGTGCTACAAAACCTTGTTGGCTCATGAGCCATGAGCAGAAGATGCTGAGATGGAGATGGCTGGAGTCTGACGGGGGTGACAGAGACAGCCCAGAAGAGGCCAAAAAGTGACCGTTGATCGAGCGCCGTGCCTCCAATCGTCAAGCTCAAAGAGGCTGCGGGGTCACACCCGGCGACGCTCCGCAGCCCATCAGATGGGTTGGGGCTGTGCTTGTGGCCACCGCGGTGACCTGCCGCGCTCATGAACCACATACCAGATCAAACCTTTTCTGGCTCCATCACAAACCTTTCTCAAGGGTTCCTCAGCACATGGAACCCCACCAATTTCCTCCTCCTTGACCTCTGTAGTCTCCAGGGCTTGCAGGACACCCAGCGCCGTTGCCACCCCAAAAGACACCCCAGATCACCAGTGCTTCTGGGCCAAACCCAGGAGGGATGTGACGATGCACGTGGCGGGTAACGGGCGGGCAGCCCCCCGCTGCGCATCAGCAGCGTTTTCTTGGGAAGAAACCGCGCGTGCCCGGCGTTTTCCTTGGGAAGGTCCTCACCGCTGCGACACAGGAACTTTTGTGCAGCGGCTCCATTCTGCCAGCTGCAATAAATTTCTTCGCTAGCGCTGCTCGTCTGAATCGAATATAGTTTATTTCATTTTAAGAAGTCTTTCTTTTTTTTTTTTTTTTTCATTTCGGGAAAATGAATGTTAGAGCCAGATAAGAAACTATAGCCTGCTTTCAAGAAGGTTACAAGAAAACTGCATCTTGCATTACTAATCCTTTATCTTTCATGTTAACAAAAAGATTACTGACATATTTTTGAATGAAAGAAAATAAAATAGCGAGTGCATCTAAAGGACTGTGTAACTTTCATGCAACACACAAATCGGTTGTTAAACGCCGAGGAAGAAAAAAAAAAAGGGAGGGGAATGAAGGGAAAATTCATAATACGGTTCCCTTTGTAAAGTGAGCAAACCAACTTTCTATAATCAGAGAAAGTCGTGGAGGACTAGAAGATGTTCCTTTCATCAACGGAAGACGACGATATTTTTACCGGAGGCTGGATTCAGACGGCGGAGGAGGAAATCTCCCTTGCCCGGGTTTCCCAGGGAGGGAATCAAGCGGTGCCAACCCCAGGGCAGCTGTCGTGCCCTCCTTGGGGGCTGGGTTGCTGCATCCCCCAGCCCCTTCCACCAACCTGGGCTTCAGAAGAGGTGTCAGCCTGCCAAAAACCAGATGCGGGATCAACGTGTCCCACCACACCAGCCATCTCCAGGACAGGCATTTGTCACAGGGGACCCGGATGGTGCATCGCTCGGCCCCCCCCATGCCAAATCCACCTGGGATGAGCTTTTCTAGCGCTTCTCTCCCCAAACCCGCCGAGAAATCCCAGTCCTGATCCTCAGCCTTGCTTTTCCCGGAGAAAACATCCCCCTGCCTTGGCACACAGTGGTTCATTAGGAAACCCATAATTGAATTCCCTGACCATTGAGTTCTAAAACCTCTTTGATCGAGAATTAGTTAATTACATTGGGCCCAGTATATTCCTTGTTACAAATTTCGCCCATGTCCCCCAGATATGGCATTGTGTCCTTTGAAACGCGTCTCCGAGCCTTTGAAGCTCTCCCCCCTTAACGACGCATTGTTCGTTAATAAGTTGCCCGTAACACTTCCCCATTAGGATACAGCTGCCTGCGCCTCACTTCGGCTCCAACGAGGAATAATAATCCCAAAGTAATTGATAATGTTGGAGAATAAACGGGGATAGGAGCTACCTGGAGAATTGGCTCGAGCCGGGTGGATGGGGAGGGGGAGAGCGCGGTCCCCGCCGGCGACCTTGGCCGTGCTCGCCCTGCCAGAAATCCGTTTGACTTTGAGACAGGGGCTGAATCCAAACTCCCGGCGGCAGATAAGAGCCGGGGAAGATCACAGGTGAGCGAGTCGCGGCGCGGGCAGCCATCTCTCTCTCTCTCTCCCCTCTCCAGCCGAAGGGAGAGGGAGAAGGACGCCCGGTTCCTGGGGAAGGTGAGAGGAGATAAGGAGCATCCGGAAGAGCGGCAGGAGAGGAGGCAGATGGGGAGATAACGCCGGGATGGGGAGATTGTGATCTGCTCGTCTCAGCGAGGAGGGATTTAAAAAGGAGGGTCGGGGGCTCCGTGGAGCAAAGGTGGTGGAGCCCCTTCGTTCATAGAATCATAGAATCATAGAATCGTTAGGGCTGGAAGGGACCTTCAAAGGTCATCTAGTCCAACCCCCCCTGCAAGGAACAGGGATATCTCCAACTAGATCAGGTTGCTCAGGGCCTCATCCAACCTGGCCTTGAACGTCTCCAGGGATGGAGCATCCACCACCTCTCTGGGCAACCCGTTCCAGTGTTCTACAACTCTCATGGTAAAAAATTTTTTCCTAATATCCAACCTGAATCTACCTCCCTCTATTTTAAAACCATTACCCCTTGTCCCCTTGTTCCTCCCCTTTAGGGCCGGAGTCCGGTTGCGCCCTGTCCAAGCAGCAGCACCTCAACAAAAAGGCCTATCTCAGCCTCCCCAAAAAAGAATCCATTCCCCAAGGCTTTGCCGCCAGCCCCATGCCGCTGTGGCACAGGTGTCTGCCCAAATAACCTCCCCAGCCACTTGCTGGGATGTCCAGTCCTCCTGGGCACCCTGCATCTAGGCAGGGTTGCTGCTCCCCAGTGCTCACAGCTCCCTGCCGCATGGAATTTGTCCTTCCTTTTGAAATAATTGCCTTTTTTTTCCCCTAAAAAAAACCCCAAACAACAGGTCTTTACTCTATATCCAGGTGGCAATACTGCCAGGAAAGACTTCCCTGCGGTGTCTGTCTCGCCCTGGCTGGGAGGGCACCTGGAGCATCAAGCTCCTGCCATGGAAAGCTTTCCTTGCTAAAACATCCCTGTGTAATTCCAAGTAGTTTGGGACAAAAAATAAGGCTGATAAACCCACAAGGCAGGATGTGAACACCCGCCAAGCCAGGCAGTAACGCAGCGGGGCAGAGGCTCTTGCCTGAGCTGGTCCAGCAGCGGGGAGGTGGAAGGGATGCTCTGCCCACCTCTTCCCCGCCGCTTCCCCTCGCAGCCCGCTGCGGTTCCCCCTTTGCAGGGTGGAAGGGAGCCTGTGGGCAAGGCCAGTCCCAGCTCAGAACATCCCTCCAGCCAGGGCGGAGGTTGGCACCCAAAGCCTCCAGGCATGCGTGACTATGGTAGAATTTGTTCTCCAAGAGACCAAGAGCATCCAGAGACCCAGAAAGCAAGCTAGGCTCAGTCCCACAAGTTGACCAGGAGGAGTATAATCGGTGCTGGGAACTCTCAGAGCCGTTCCTTCCAGCACCTTTCACCAGAGGTGCTCAGCCATGCCCATCACAGCAGCACTTTTCACCTAAAAACGGACCTAAAATCAAGCGAGTTTAAACAAAAGGGTTAAATATCTCCCCTTCCTCCTCCATCCAAACCCAGAGCAATTAATTTTAGACTTACGAAAGCATCGCTTTGCTTTAACTCCTACCAAAACATCCTTGAATTGCTCTGTTTCGCTTGGACCTCCTTCTCAAGGAGGTCAAACTGCTCCCACCACCCATCACTCTGTCTACACATCGTCCCCTCTCGAGTCTTGCTCCTCTTGCACATCGCTTGCGAGGTCTTGTCTCTTCCATTTGCTTCTATTGCCCTCTGCTGGGGACTGTCGAAGGGAAGGATGATCCCTGGGCACTGCCGCCTTCTTTTCGTTCAAGGCCAGGTTGGACGAGGCCCTGAGCAACCTGATCTAGTTGGAGATACCCCTGTTCCTTGCAGGGGAGTTGGACTAGATGACCTTTGAAGGTCCCTTCCAGCCCTGACCATTCTATGATTCTATGATTCTCCTCTCCCTCTCCAATTTCCGGGGAGCTGCAGAGCCCCAGGTTGGGGTGCCAGCACCTCCCCGCAGCGGCGATTCCCCGTCGCCACTCGCACGTCCCAGCGAGGCAGCTCTCGCCCACGGCACTGCGCACCCGCTCGTGGGCACGGTCAACCCGGCGCGTGGCCAGCAGGACACACGTAACTCTGAGCAAATGCCGGAGCGGGTCTCCAGGGTGTACTTACGGGTGCAAAGACCTGTGTGAGATATGAAGCAGCTCAGCTCTGCTGTTTCATCTACCTGTGCACAGTTTGAAAGGTCTGGGCACCTTGAGCTGGGATGGACTTCACCCACAAGGCCAGGTTGGATGAGGCTTTGGGCACCCTGGTGTAGTGGAAGGTGTCCCTGCCCATGGCAGGGGGGTTGGAACTAGATGACCTTGAAGGTCCCTTCCAACCCAAACCATTCCATGATTCTGTAAGCTCAAACCAGGATGGACAGAGCCGCTCTTGACCATCTACTCCCGAAACTTTTTGCTCCGTGCAACCTTCGCATTTCAGCCAGTGTCAACAGGGGATGCGTAGGGTGGTTTGTGCATAAAGGAGAGGAAAAGAGGACGTTTGGAAGGGCCACACTGGCAAAACCAAAGCACGTGCCATAATCACCAGCCAGGACCTTCAGAGACTACCCAGGTATGGTCTAAGGCAGTGGCTGAACCTACAGGACCTTCAGTGAGAAGTGCTCCAAGGGAACCAAACGGCAACGAAGCCTTGCACTGAAGTGACATTAATGACCTTGGCCGGTGGGGGAAAGGGACCTGCATCAAGTTGGCTGATGCCTCAAGCCTGAAGAGCACCAGCAACACCAAGAGAAGACCCACAGAACCCTGAGGACCTCCGTGGGCAGCACGAAAGCTCAAGCCATGCCCACGGCAAGCACCACAGAGGATTCCTGCTGCAACCCGGGAGCATCGCCGCTGGAAAGCCTGGAAGAGGAGGACAAACACAGATCATGGGCTCATCTTGCCACGGTACGAGCTCCAGCCAAGCCCCACCAAGCTGCGGCTGCGGTGCCGGCAAGCTCGCACCGTTAGGGCCTGGGAGCAATTTTTTTTTGGGGGGGAGGCAAAGCTGAGCACGAGTGTCCCACTGGGGCCGTGCAGCAATCGCTCCGAGCCCAGGCAGAAACCCGAAGATGTGATGCTCCGTCGCAGAGATAACCGTGCCCCACGCTGGGCTGCCACCAGCCAGCTCAGAAAAGGAACAAAATTGGCAGCATCCAGAGGAATATTCTTCATTTCCAAGCATATCATTTCTGTCCTCTGGCAAAAAAAAAAAAAAGCCCCCTCCCCACCCCCCGCCCAGCTTTTTTAGCGGCTTTTGCGTTTCAGCGGGTTGAATCCAAGGTGAAAAAGGGGAGGGGAGAGACTGGAGACCAGTTTCCTTTGAGAGCTGGAGGGATTTCGGCAGTGGAAAGGTGGTGCAAGGGCAGGTTGAGGGTCTCCTGTGCAGCGCGGGTCTGCACCCAGAGATGGAGGGAAGGGATGGACCAGCAAAGATGGGGCAGGGAGCAGGAGAAAAGGAGACCACATCCCCCCCAGCCCTCGTGCAAGGTGTCCTGGTGTCCCCTGGGGATGGCCAGCCTTAAGGGGGGATGCTCTTTCCTCCTTCAAAGCAGTGCCACCTCCCACGGTTCCCCAGTCCCACCTCGACCTGCTTCTGCTGAGCAGAAAAAGTTTGGAGAAGAGCAGCACGGGGAGGAAAAGGGGGAAAAACAGCAGCAGGTCTTTGGGCTCCAAGGGGATGGACATGAAGCTGGCTTCAAGATTTCAAAGCCAGCCTGTGCCCCTCGGTCACAGCCAGCGCTGGATGGGCCGAGGAGGGGGGGCAGACACCCACCCGGCGGTCTCCGCTTCCAGAAGTCCTTGCACACCCACCAAGATTACGGATGATGGAGGAGAGGGAGGCCTTATAGCAATTAATTCCCAAAGTGTAATTAACATCTGGGCCAGCTGCGCGCCATCCCCAGCTGCTAACGAAGCATGGCACCCCTTTCATTCCTGCACCGCCGCACCATCTTCTTATTAAATCCGGGAGTAGGTTCCATCACATTTCCCTTAAAGGGAAAAAGGAAAGCGAGAGAAACGGAGCAGGATTTGTCTCAACGAAATATGACAGATTAGAGTTTGCTGGATAAAGAAAGCAGGAGTAGAGAGGAGGGGGGGAGGGCACGAAATGTGAAATTTCGTAGGTGTGCGCAGGCGGGCATCTGGAGGTTCTGTCTCGCAGTGACCTCCTTCCACCCCATCCATCAGCCCGGGGTTGGCTTATTCTACCGAGCGGAGTCTTTGCCCGTGTCTAGCAGGTCCATCGGACACAATCTGCATGCCAATTACCGGAGCGGACCCCCTGATACTGAAAAATGGAAATTAGCTGTCAAGGAAAAAGGAAAAAAACCACCACAAAAACCCACGCCAACTCAAGGATCAGCAAGCTGGGTTTGGATTGCCGGCGCTCCCGTCGTCCGCTCGTATCCATCTGCCCCGGCGTGCGGCCGTGGCAAGGGAGCCCCCGATGGAAAAAGTCATCTTGAATAATAATAAAATAAAAATAAGAATACTAAAAAAAAAAACCTACCCAACTAGCATATTTTGTTGTTATTCGCGTTGGTTGCCAACGTTCGGGGCACGACGGAAAAATTCACCGGAGAGTAAGAGCCAGCCGGAGGAGGAGGAGGGGGAAAGAGTTGGGATAATTGCGTTTTCGCGGCGGGTAGATCAAATGATGTCAGGGAAGGACACGGGGAGGAAACGTTACTGTAAGGGCAAACCAGAACCAGGTCTGGTTCCTCCAGTGCTGCGGGGTGGATGGACGCCAGCAGCCACGGGGCTGTAGCACCCCAAATCTGCCCGCTGCAGCTCCAGCACCCGCTGCGGGGTGGGACAAACCCCATTGCAGAGGACGTAGGACGGGGACACAAGCTGCCCAGGAAGACATGTATAGAATCATGGAATGGTTTGGGATGGAAGGGACCTCAAAGATCACCCAGTTCCAACCCCCCTGCCATGGGCAGGGACACCCTCTGCTACACCAGGTTGCCCAAAGCCTCATCCAACCTGGCCTTGGACACTTCCAGGGATGGGGCATCCACAGCTACTCTGGGCAACCTGTTCCCAAAATCCAGGTGGGACATGGTTGGAAACACACTGGCCAGAGTACGACGACCTGCAGGAGATTTTCCTTCGAAAGCAGGGATGGCAACAGGCTCCCCACAAAAAACAGCGGCCAGGCCATGCTCGAGCTGGTACCTCACACAAGCAGGAGCCGGCAGCCCTTGGAGGTGCCTGGAGAGCTTTGCCAAGAGCCAAGAGAAAAAAGGAAGCTGGAGCTGGGTGCTGGCAGAGCCAGTTGGTCCTAGAGAAATATTTTTGGGAAAAACGCACCGAGACTCAACTGTAATGCCAATCGTCTGTGTCCTGCATCCCGCCAATCCAGGATGGAGACGTGACGAAGGAGAGAGGCAAGGGGGGGGAACAGAATTTGGCCAAGGAGATGCGTCACCCTTTGCAGAAAAGGGCTGGAATGGGGCAGGGGGTGAAGGTTTGGGAAGGGGGGGGGGTGAGCTGCAGGGTCCACAGCAGGAGGAGGAGGAGGAAGGGAACTCTCTCCAGCCCACCTTTTTGCCCAGGAAAGCCCACGGGGCCGGAGCTGCCCCTCTCGGCAGCCCCTTCCCACTCCCCGCCAGCGGCTGCGTTCCCGGTGGGTCGCGGCACCGCGGCTTGACAAGCATCACTTAACCTGCCTCCCTGCTCCGTAATAACCTCATACATCAACCGGGAAGAGCCCGCGGAGCATGGCTGGGAGGGCTCCGCTTCCACATCCAGCGTCATTATCCCAAGGCCCCTTGCTGGATATGCAAACGGGCTGCGGGTCCCCGGGGTGCCCGGGAGGAGATTGCCCGACGCAGCGGACATCGGTTATTCCGGCGCGGGCCCAGCCTGACATCTAGTGGCACCAGGCAAAATGGGGTGCTCCAGCTGGTGGCAAACTGGGCTGACTGGGAGCCCTGGGGAGCCCCACAGCCCCTACACATCCCAGGTGCCTGGGGATCTCTTCCCTCCCCTTCTGAGATCGTTCAAGCAGCAACCTCCCTCCCGCCCGCTCCGGATCCCAGCCTCCCACCTCCACTCTCCCCCCCTCCACCAAGTCCCATCACCCCATGCATCACGAGAGGAACACGTTCCTCCAGCAACAGGATGGCTGCTGCCTGCCCGGGCTCGCCGGGGGGGTCCTGCTGCACGTGGCATGGATGCAGACCTCATCCCTTCTCCCCAGCCGTCGGCAGCCCCTTCTCCCGAGCCACCACGGAGAAGCAACGCAACAAGCAGGAACTCTCCAGGGTCACGACAGATTGAGCCACCGGCAGCATCCCGGGGACAGGGACTAGCCAAACGCTGGAGCACAAGCTCCAGCTTCAGGATGGCTGGAGAGTTGTAGAACACTGGAACAGGTTGCCCAGAGAGGTGGTGGATGCTCCATCCCTGGAGACGTTCAAGGCCAGGTTGGACGAGGCCCTGAGCAACCTGATCTAGTTGGAGATATCCCTGTTCCTTGCAGGGGGGATTGGACTAGATGACCTTTGAAGGTCATCATCCCTTCCAGCCCTAACCATTCTATGATTCCATGGCTTTTTCCCTGGAGAGGGGCTGTGGGATGGAGGAGAGGGGACGGCGCCAGCCTGGAGGAAGGAGACGACAGCAGAGACGGGCTGGCAGAGGGTGTTTTGCTCAGCGGAGGCTCAGCTCCACCCCGGCTCTGCCAGGGCAGGATAACCTTAATAATTTTGGAGAGGGTCCAGAGGAGGGCCACGAAGATGATAAGAGGGCTGGAGCACCTTTCCTATGAGGACAGGCTTAAAGAGTTGGGGCTGTTCAGCCTGGAGAAGAGGAGGCTCCGGGGTGACCTTACAGCGGTCTTCCAGTACCTCAAGGGGGCCTACAGGAAAGATGGGGAGAGGCTGTTCAGGAGGGCCAGTTATGATAGGACAAGGGGTAATGGTTTTAAAATAGAGGGAGGTAGGTTCAGGTTGGATATTAGGAAAAAATTTTTTACTATGAGAGTGGTAGAACACTGGAACAGGTTGCCCAGAGAGGTGGTGGATGCTCCATCCCTGGAGACGTTCAAGGCCAGGTTGGACGAGGCCCTGAGCAACCTGATCTAGTTGGAGATATCCCTGTTCCTTGCAGGGGGGTTGGACTAGATGACCTTTGAAGGTCCCTTCCAGCCCTAACCATTCTATGATTCTATGATTCTAACTGGGACGCCGGGAATAAGCAGGAGAGGCTGAGCTGAGCGACTCAGTTGCTTTTATTGACGGCCTCTGGCATCCCGGTCAGCGGGCCGGCTCACTCGGCGATGCTGCGGAAGGACTGGACGGCGGGACTGGCCGCTCCCACTCCACGGGTTTGCGGTACTCGCCCTTGGGCAGCAGGTACTGCCTGCCCCGGTAGTTGGGATGCTCGTAGAAAACCCAGACTCCCTCCAGCACTCTGCAGGCGTGGACCTCGCGCATGTGCCACTCCTCCATGACGGAAGGGCAGTCTTCGGTGGCTTCGAACATCTGCCCACCAAAATCTCCCTTCTCAAAGACCTGGATGTGGCCCCGGCCTCCACTTGGCTAAAAAAAAAAAAAAGGAGAGAGAAAAATGGCAGAGGGAGGCACCGACACGTCCCCAGCTCCGACGGGATGGGAGCAGCGCTGAGGCACGGTCAGACGCGGATAAGGCACAAACCACCCCCCTGGGCACACCAGGACAGGGCTGAAGAGCTCATGTCAGCCCCAAAAAGCACAGTGGGGAGGCAGTCGGGATAAATCTCGCCGGAGCAAGACTGCACCGAGCCGGAGCAGAGCCACTTCCAGCTCAAAGCCCCACCACGGCCCCGGTTTCGCAGGGAGGAACGGTGCAGGGAGGGATGAGGCCAAGTCAGTGCATGCCAGGCTCTATCCCAGGCAGCCTGTCCATCCCGCTGCCAGCTTGAACCCTCCAGCTGCTCTGTGTGAGCGGCAGCAGGAGAGACGGACCCCCCTCCGCTTCCCACCCCTCCGGCGACGAAGAGTTTAATGAGCTGGTGACCCCAGCTGTGATGTATTACAAGAGCGCGGGTATTTTCCGCCGCGATTGGAAGCGCTGCGTTGCCCGCGGGCACCGCGGCAGGTTTAATCTACACCAGCTTCCCCCACCTCCCCCATCCACTCTCGTTCCTCTGCAGGGTCTCCGGGACACTCCAACCTAACTCCTGCGAGGGGCAGGTCCCCGGGAGCCTCTCCAAGCTAAGGATGGGAAGCCAGGCACCAGGTGGCCACAAAGGATAAAGCCTCCGCGTTTCATCCTGCTGGAGGAAGACGCGGCGCCGTTACACCTCCCACGTGTTTTGGCTCCATCCCTTAGGCCAGAGCAGTGCTCCGAACTGGCTGGAAACTCTCCCGGCCCTGTGCAAAGGGATTTACACCTAACTCAGACCCAGAACAGGCTCAAAGTGGTGTCAGACCTCCAGACACAAAGCCATAGGAAACCACGGCTGCGCCACTCCAAGTCAGCGACGCACGGACCCCCGCCGCTGGAGAAGACACAGTGTCTCAATCCCAATCCACACTCCCATCCCTGCCAGTTCTAAAGGGTGCTCCTCCCCACGGGCTTCCCAAAACATCATTCCCTCTGTTCTCCTCTCCTCTCCAGCACTTCCACAGGGTGTAAATGCTGCAGTCAACCTACATTTGTCCCATCTCCTGCTGGTGGAAGGAACAGGTGCTGCCGGAGGCTGCAGAAACATCTCCCCATCATCAGTTTGGAGGGGATGAGCACAGTTCCTGTGCTGCAGCGGGGAGATGTGCATGTCTCCTAATACAGGAGACATGGGGCTGCCCCAAGGAGGTCTCACTCCAGCTCTGCTCCTGGGGCTCTTCTCCCCATGCCGGTGATAGGAGATTTGGTTTCCCTGTATCAGAAGGGAGCCCTGGCTTGCTAGAGAGGCAAACAAACTACCCCTCGTTCCGAGCGCTCCTGCAAAATCTACATCCCACTGTTACAAGCCTTGAGGCCACTGTCAGATTTGGATCAGTTGGCAGCACACCACGGGGGAAAAGGTGAGAGGCAAACCTTGGAGCAACCTGCCCGGACACCAAAGTCCCTGGAGGAACCAGGAGATAAAACCATGCTGTTGTTCCTAAGGAAAAATCACCTAAAAAGCACTCCAAAGGATCTGCTTTTTCCCCATTGCAATCAAGAGTGGAAGAGATTTACCTTCTCCGCTCACCGAACACCTTGTCGTTCCTGGAGCAGGACGCCAGGAACAAACCCCCCACAGCCATCCTCTCCCAGGGAGCTCCCACAGGTCCCCAGGAAGATGGTGGCCACCCATAAGCAAGCTGAAACCCTTCAGTACTAGGTGTGCAAATTAAGAAGGTCCCTTGGGAAGAGGTCACACTTACTATCTGGACGGCTTTGCAAGAGCCGAGGCGGTCGTTGAGGCCCATCCAGTGGTGGTAGTCAGGGTACTCCCCGTGAGTCAGAACGTACATGTTCCCGGAAAAGTTGGGTCTCTCGTAGGCCACCCAGGTGCCCCCATCCACCCGGATGGAGTTGCAGCGGCTCAGGTAGGTGTGAAAATCAGGGCAGTCGCTGTCGCACTCGTAGTAACGGCCTAGGAAATTCTTGTCTTCATAGAAGGTGACCTGAAAGACAAGCAGAGGAAGGAAAGCAGGGAGGTTCTTCATCCCCCAGCACGTGCACACGCCTGCGTCTGTATTCTAGCTGCCCCATGGAATGAACTACCTGGAAACAGAGCCCTCAAGATGTCAAAAAGTCATCAAGTCCAACCATTGAGCAGGATCAACTGCATCCCAACTACTCCTGGCAACCAATTCACCAGCCTGGCCCCGACAGCTCCAGCCACCACCATCTCCTTGCCCCTCCCAGCAGCCAGTTCTGTCCCAATCCAACCCAAGCTCCCTTAGTGACCCCTGAGGTCCTCTTTGAAACAAAACACTAGTACAACGTTTCCCTCTCACCTTCTCTAGATTGGTAGTTGCTAAATTATGGCCAAGGGAGCTGTAAGTAGCCAATGGACTACTAAGCAGCATTTCATTTCTATCAGCTTATCGAGCGTCAGCACTTAGACCTTTACCAGTAAGAGGGTGGTGAGGTCTCTTACCTCCTGGGACACATCTTCCAGGCCTGCAAGAGTTCTCCTTGTTCCCACTCTAACGGTCCACAGTTTTGCTTTCTCAAAAGTCAACGCCAAAAGTTGGACATCACAAAAGCTTCACCAGTGCCAAGAAAAACTGAAGGAGCACTCCACGTCCATGGTGGATAGCACAGCTCTTCGGACACCCAAGGATCACGTTTGCAGTTGGCTGCTTCTGGTTGGTTGCTTCAAGTTTGCGACACCCGCTGACAAATTTCTGATCCACCGCCCCACTTCTTTCCCAAGAGCTGCTCCCAGGCAGCCGCCTGCAAAGCCCTTTGCTTAGGGACACTTTTTCCCTACTTTATCACCACCTGCTTCAAAACGACCTCGAGAGGCAGTAAGCAAATCCCATTCCTCCTGCCGAGGTATCACCAACCCAGCCGAGCCTGGAGAGGCGACACGTGCTTTCTTCAGAATGCCCTTCATGGGAATATTGCCAAGCCCTAGACCCAGACCAGTCCTTTGGACAGCTCCATCTTTAGATCCTTCCAGACAACCATTATTCATCAAGAGCTGCTCTTTGCAATACGGGTTCCTGAACCATCATCTCTATTTTGGATATATCCCTTGCTTGCTTACGGTACTGTGACGTCAGACCATGCCAAAAATGACATTAGTTTGACGTGAATACTGTTCGTTGGTCACAGTTTCAACCCAGGAGATCGACTCAAATCTAAGACAACCCGCTTACTACTTTTTTTCCATTCCCTTTGTGTTAAAAAAATAGTTAGCCACGTTTTTCCTAGAACTGGTTGGTCAGCGTGTCCCACCAGCCTGACAAGGTATCTAGTGAGTTGGATCAATCATGCCAGAGGAGTCATGTCATCAGTCTTGTGGCCTGCTAGTAAACTTTATTAGGATAACGTTATTTTCCTCTCACTTTACAGATCCTGCTTCTGGATCTTGTCTCTAGAGGTGTCGTCGAAAAACCTGCCAGCACGAGCCCAGAGACAACACCGAAAGCCCTGCTCACCGAGGTCTGGCAGTCACTCCCCACCAGTAATCCTCTTCTTGCAGCCAGTGGTCAAGGAAGCCACGGCATCCCAGTAACACCCTCCGCAGGGATTGCACCTCTTCGCGACTCAACCATTACCCTTCACTGGGACAGCTGATGAGTTCTTGCCCTCTTCAACCTCACCCCAGAGCTCTGCAGCCCCTTCTCATCTGCAGTCCCATGCAGTGAGCGCCAAGCTCGGTTGATGATGAACCCTACACAACATCTGTAAGTGCACAGGTCGGGTCGGGTCTCCGTGCAGGCAGCAGCTCACCTGGGCAGAGGGATGTTAGATTGCCCACACAAGTTGTTGATGTCCCATCCCTGGAAGTGTTCAAGGCCAGCTGGATGTGGGTTTTGAGC
>NC_141475.1:1861479-1900559 GCF_009769465.1 Tauraco erythrolophus | reverse complement strand
CAGAAGTGCCCGGGCTCCACCAACGGAGGATGCATAACCCATCTCACGTATGTTTCTTCTTCCAGACAACCCTTTCTGCCAAAGGCTGGCATTGACCTTGGGTGTCCTCAAAATGGAAGAGGCCAAGGGCAATGTGAATCAGTGGGTCTAGGGGAAGAGGTCCACAGAAGGGCCAGCTGCCAGCCCCACACACAACTGTGCTCTTCCCTTCCCTCTTCCCTTCAACTCCAGGGAGAGGTTAGACCCAGCTCTGCTGCCCTCCCTCCTTGACTCTGCCATCACAGTCCTATTTTCCCTAAATATTACACCGAATGAGGCCAAAATCTTAACAACCAGCCTCTCCTTCCACAGTTGGGTCTGCTGTCATCATGATGTCATAGCAATGGGCAGGTGCCCCACAAAAATAAAGGAAGCAACAGTCTTTCTCAAGGCAGCTCCAGGAGACCAAATGTCATGATCAAGCCCTTGCTGAGCCTGCATCAGCCTTGAATTTGGGCCATGAAGCCAGACGTGGCACCGGAGCAGGGCAAGGCTGCTGGCCGAGGGCTATGCTGATTGCACAGCCCCACAGCCTTGGTGCAAAGAGGACGATGCTTGCGTTGACTTGTCACCTTCTGTTCCCCAACAGGGACAGGGCAGTCCTGGAAGTGCCCCATCCCTGGAAGTAAGTGTTCAAGGCCAGTTGGATGAGGCTTTGAGCAACCTGGTGTAGTGGAGGGTGTCCCTGCCCATGGCAGGGGGGCTGGAACTAGGTGATCATTGAGGTCCCTTCCAACCCTAACCTAGGATTCTATGATTCTGAAGACCTCCCCACCTCAGCGTGACGGTGGGAAAGCTGACACTGATGCTGAGGAGCAACACGCCCGGGTGCAGCGTTCAGCCGAGGCATCGGTACTCCTCAAAAGGCTGAGGCAGCTGGTGGGACCCCAGATTTTGGGAGGACAAAGGGAACAGGTCAGGCACAGAAAAGTCATACCCATCTTCAGCAGCATATGGAGGTGGAGGTAAAGCCTTGGCATTGCGCCATCAGGGATGTCTAAAATGGGTGCTAACCAACTCACACACGAGTAAAGTGTCACCACGACTGCACCAAGACAGAGGACAGCAATGGGGGCGACGGGGGAGAGGTCTCCGTCCGCGGACGTTTCAACTAGGTCTCTCAAAAGGATGTATTTCCTTGGTCCCTAAATGGGATTTGCTTTAGCTCCAGACAAAACCCTTAGGATCCTGTAAATTCAACTAGGTCACTCGTGCAAGGGAAAAATAAAATGAAATAAAGGGATGAAACGAAATACCTAAGGGAATTGAACCGAATTTAAAAATCTAAATACTGGAACAAAATAATAAAAAATAAAGTATTAGAAAATAAAATGGTAAAATAAACTACACTAAAATAAACTACACTAAAATAAACTAAAAATAAAATAAATAAAATAAAATAAAATAAAATAAAATAAAATAGCATAAAATAACATAAAATAAAATAGCATAAAATAAATAACATAAAATAAAATAACATAAAATAAATTATATAAAATAACATAACATAAAATAAAAAAATGATATAAAGTAAAATAGAATAAAATAAAATAAAAAATAAAATGAAAAAATAAAATAAAAATAAAATAAAAAAAGATATAAAATAGAATAAAATAGAATAATAAAAAATAAAATGAAAAAAATAAAAATAAAATAAAATAAGATATAAAATAAATAAAATAGAATAAAATAAAATAATAAAAATAAAATTAAAAAATAAAATAAAATAAAATAAAATAAATAAAAATAAATAAAATAAATAAAATAAAATAAAATAAAAATAAAAATGATATAAAATAAAATAGAATAAAATAAAATAATTAGAAAATTAAAAAATAAATATACACTAAAATAAAATAAAATAAAATAAAATAAAATAAATAAAATAAAATAAATAAATAAAATAAAATAAAATCAAATAAAATAAAATAAGAAATGAAATAAAAAAAAGTAAACCAGGACAAAACCAAACTGCAATTCCTCATTCGGCTTCCCCTTTCTCCCATTTTAATCTGTATAGTACCATCCAGTTTCAGCCTCCCCCCTTCCCCTTTTTTTTTAAATACAGTCCTAATCCTGAGTGTGAACTGATGTAGTTTGTGTGTTAGGGGGGGGAAAAAAAAAAAAAATCTCTCTCTCTTTCTGCCTTTTTTTTTTTTTTTTTTTTCCCTTCTTCTTTCCTTGGCCCAGTTCATTATTTTTCTTTCTTGTCACTCAGTGTGATAGGTTGAACAGAAGTGCACAGATGAGCACTGAAAACGGTGTCACAAGGCCTTAATCTAGTCTTTAATGCCTGACTTCAGAGATGTCATTTATCTTCTAACTGCAGCAGGCTTCCACCAACTTTATCTCTAATAATATATTGATGGATTAAAAGGGTCGGCAGGAGACCGGGCTGGAAAAATTGCTTATTGACATCAAAATACAGTGCCCTCAACCTGATAAACATGGAGGGGCTCGTGTATCTCCCAGAATAGTTGGCGTCGCTATAATTTTTTTTTTTTTTTTTTTTCCCCTAGCGCGTTTCTCCCGGGTTCATGGGGTGGTCCCAGCAAAATAAACAAACGGAACAAATAAAATAGGAAATACAGTTTCTGCATCCACGCGGCCAACTGGGAGCCCGGATATTTCTGTGATAGTTTTTAAGGATGGAAGCCGTGTGGGGCTATTTATTGCAGACCCACGAGCCGCTTTTCCGGCGACCCGTTGTTTTAGCAGGTCGGGGGGGTTTTAGGACACGCGGGACGAGCGATTGCGGCGCCCCGTAATTGCGTTTTGGGAAGGTGTTCCTGTCCCCGGCGGTGTAAAAGTCAGGAGCTGCCTGGCAATCTTTACGGCTGAAATTCATCCCTTGCAGGAAGAACTAAACGGGGGAGGAGAAGGGAACGCCGTGCAGAGCATCCCCGACCTCCGCTCTCCGCCACGAACCCTACGGATGGGTAGCCGGTGGGGAAACGCCGACTGCCCGTTATTTTGGGGATGACGTAGCCTTTTGCACGCCCCAGATACAGCCAGAGGAAACATCCCTCGTTGCTCCTTGGCCACCACGGGCATTCGGAGCTGCCGCTCATCCCTGATTTATCCATCCCTTTCCAATTTCAGCAGTTTTCATGGCACAAGTTGGCTTGGGGAACGCTCCTCCAACACAAACATCTGGGCTGTGGCCAAACGGCTTCCCAACGCTATGGGAGCAAACACACCCGAGACTCGGCATCCCATGACCTCTGCCAAAGGCAGCAGAAAGGTTCTCCACCGTCTTCCAGTTGGTTTTACTAATCCCGTGGGATTACTGGCTGGGAAAGGTGGTCACAACCAGCATGGTAGGAATAGTCACAGGTGAAAACATTTTCCTCGTGGTGGGATTGGAGATGGTTCAAGCACTAACTGTGCAAACACTTTATCACTAGGGGAAGGTGGAGCCCCTGCAGAGTCCATTGCAATGTGACTTTCATTTCGTTTCTTGCTAAGGAAGCTTGTTGCAAATAGAGATGACAAAAAAGCGTGGATCTTCATCCTGAGGGAAGCCTCAACATTTCAAGTCTGGTTTATAGTAAAGCCAGGCTGAATGGCAAAATCCTGAAGACTTTCCTTGGAAGAAAAACATATTGAACAGGACATTGCAATTTGGACTGATGTTCCTGGCCCATTCCATCTTGAGCTTCAGGAGCCCCCCACCCTGGTCCATCTGTTCTCCAACAGGGCTCACTCAAAAATACCACCCGTTGTGCATTGTGGTGGACATATCCCCCTAAACTGATGCCTGGGCTTCCTGGGAAGCCCACGAGCCACTGAGACAGATGCAGAGATAAACTGTGTCACCAGAGAAAGCATTTAATGTCATTTCCCTGGAAAGAAATTCCATGAAAATCAATCTTCCCACAGAAAATCTTGATTCTTGGCAAAACGCCTTTTTCTGATCGGGAGTGGCCTCAACTCAAAAATATCTGAGCAGCTGTGGTTACGAGAAGAGTCACCTTTCATTCCCACCTACATTAAGAAGGATTTTGTGTGAAGGCAAGCTCGACAGTCCTTGAGGAGGTGGTACGGTTGAAAATATCACCACTGCAAGAGCTTTTAATTATCAGGAGTTCGGGCTGCTTTCATCATACCCCAAAACTCTAGCGGTGTCAGCTGGCCCAGTGGAGACCACGCTTGCCGTGGAAGTGGTCCTTAGCTCAGGAGATGGGTCTGCTAGAACTAACAAGCTCACACGCCTTGAAAGCCTTGTCCTTCCCTGATAGATGGAAGTAACGGAAATAATACTGCAGAGCATCACGCAGACAATGTCAGGTACAAAGGTCTCTAGGACATAGAGCCTGTAAATAAAGATCAATGACCAAGCCCCATACAAAGGGACTCTGGAAGACCAGTGCTGGTAACCACCATTCCCGTTCAGGAACCTCAAGAAACACAAATGCAAAAAAAAAAACCCAACAAACCACAGCAAATGGGGAGACTGGGGGGAAATTATCCTGATGGTCTCTGATGGGCAACCAAGCCATAACTTTGATCATGAGCACTGCTCTGGGAGCAAATGGCTGAGCATCACAGGGCCTGGCATCCCAGTTCCTCAAATGGGAATGACTGGCAGGCGCTCGCAGACGGCAGAACACAAGCCTTGCATTATAAGATTGTCTTTCCGAAATTTCCCCGCTGAAACGCTGAATTTATCAGCTGAATTTATCAGCTGAAATGCCTCAGACTTCTGGGAAGCTGCCTCTGGCCGACCACTTGATGGGAAGAACGTCTCCGATTTTTTTGGCATGTGGAACTAAAGCAGCTCAGCCGCTTTCCCCTGCACCTGCCAGTCACTCCTGGTTGCATTTTATCTAAGCACCGTTTTCTAATTTCACTACGGTGAAGACTATCACGATGTGGTTTTGCAATAGGTAGCTAAAAATGACAAACCCCGAGGATTGTTGCATTTCGAATGTAAATTGAATAAATTACCGTAGTTAAAAATAGCAATTTAATACACGTATTTGGTTAAGAAAAGAAAAAAAACAACCACAACCGATTTTTGTGTTTTGTAAATGCCGTTCTTTACCTGTTTCTTTTTTCCCAGACTCCTCAGCAAGCAGAGAAATACCCCAAAAGGAGGTGGTTTTCTCCCTCAGAAATTAGATCCTCCGAAGCTTTTTGCAGGACATTGCTTCCCACGAAATTCCCTCGAAGGCTCCGCAGTGACGTAACCAGCACAGAGTTTGGCCAGCACTGCTCGGTTTGAGCATCTCACTGTTCTCCGAGACGTTCCACGAACTTTTTCCATTCTTCCCTTCGATTATCCCATCCCTTTCTGAATTTCCAGCTAATTGCTCGTCATCCCGTATATAACAGGTGGGGGGAGGTGGGGGGAGGCAGCGTTTCTCATCCCAAACCTGCATGTTACAGCGTTTGCAAGGCCACCAGGAACAGCAACGTGCTGGGCATCACAGCGCAGCCGTGAGCTGCATCCCGCTGCCAGACCCAACCCCTCCGCAGACCCTGCTGGAGCATCACCAATTTACCCACAGGAACGTGGCTTTAACGAAGCACCAACAATAATTCTTCATGGCTCTTCACTGCCGACGAACTAAGCCATGGCAAACTCCCACTGGTGGCCACAGCACTGGGGTTTTCTCCTCGAGGCCCAATTATTTCTCACTATTAGATGCCAACATATTTTACATGGAGGTTACTTCACTACCTAACAGAGCAGCAAACACTCTGGATGGTTTTTTTCCAGGGTTGCCCATTTAAAATAACAAATATCCGTATCACGCTTGGCCATCCTTACCTGTTTTCCTATTATTCTGCAGAAGGAATTGCCAACGATGTAACGGGCCCGTTCCCAAAAGGGGTGGGCGTGCACACCTATTTGTTGTACTGCATCCTGCGTCTTCCGAGGTGCCTTCTCCCTCAAACCACTTTTCCCCTGAAGAATCACGCCGTCAAAACCCTCATTATTTTATAACTCCTATGCCCCTCTTCTCTTCTCACCTTGTTAAGTACTGCTGGAGCAAAGGAGTTCAGTAGCTCTACCATTTTAGCAACACCATTGATTTTGTCTCCCTCTTCATTTATTAATGGAACTACTTTCTCTCTAGTATTCCCTTTTCCCTGATATAATTGTAAAAGCTCTTTTTATTCCCCTTAAGCCTTTCTGCTCTCTGAGCTGGCCTTATCTTTTCCCTGCAAGCCTTAACTGACTGTATATTCTTGTTTAGTTCTCTTTCCCTTCTCCATTTTTCACTATAGGTTCTTTCTTTACGCTCCTATCTTTCACCGGCGCTTTGTTATGCCACATTGGATGCTACTTGTCCTTCCATTTATTTCGATGGGAACAGTAGTGTGTCCCACTCTATGGAGCTATTCTGGCACTTCTGGCCTTTTCTCACCCCTCTGGGCTTAACACATCTTCCCCAGTGCAACCGGTTCACGCCTGGCCACAGAGGCACTGGATAAAGTGCAGGCCGGAAAGGCACCTTCCATGGGAAGTCCCATGCCTTGTAACCCCAACATCTCCATCTAGGAGGAACCAAAGCACCTCTCCAAAACACCAATCCTTTTCTTCCCACTGGTGGTTCAGAGCCAACTCTTGCTTCCAAACCCAACCAAGGTCATGGGGTTTCCAAGAAGTGAACGGGGAAGTTCATGGTGTGATTTTAATTATTAGAGCAATTATCATCTGGAGCAGTCCAACGGAGGCAAAAGACTGGACGGGTTTTACCAGAGCCCCCGAGAAATTGTTGAACGGGTGTTTGTGTTACCAGCATTGGGATACCAGTGGGTGGGACCAAAGGGCTCAGGAGCCACTCTTGTTCTCTGGGTCTCTTGCTTTTTGCAAGTGAAATATCTTCATTCCAAGTAGGTAATGGCTTAAAAGAAAAAAAAAAAATCACAGTACTTTTTTAATGAATCATCGTTTCATCTGGAAGAATCAAAGCATTGCGTTTCTAAATAAGGAAACACACACTTTGATTCCATTGGATTTAGAACACGTTAAAATGAAGCACTTCCCTGAATTGTGAAATTCACACAATTCTTCTGCTAAGTCTGAATCTACATTTTCCCAGACAAGAGGGGTTTTTTTTTTGCAGCGAGTCCATGAAATAGAGGCAGGAGTTATCAGAAGACCAGAAAACAATGCCTCTGAGGAAAGATTGAAGAAGTTGGGGTTGCTCAGCTGGAGGAGAGGTGGGACATTGCTATAATCTCCGAATACAGAGGAGGCTTATGGAAAGAGGAAGGGATAGCTTTTCTTCCTGGTAGGTAAGATAAGTAGTCGTGAGCTTAAACCACAGCAGGGGAGGCTAAGGCTGGGTATGAGGGGAGCCTTTCTAGTGACGAGGCTGATGAAGTGCAGAGACAGGCTATCGGGGGAGCAGGTTGTGTCTGTATCGATGGAGGCGTCTTTTCAACAAGCAAGACCACCACCCACCTGGAGCAGCGTGATTCGGCTGGTCCTGCTGCAGAGGTCACCTCAAGGTCCCTTCCACCTCCGTTTTCCTAGGATTTTGCCAACCCTGCTGTCCTAGTAAGCACTAGCCTGCAAGGTTCGATGGGTTTTTTTGGATACTGCAGCACTTCTATTGCACTGTGGGGTTTTGGTGGATCCAGAGAGGAACATCTCAGAAGATCTGCTTGGTCTCCAAGTCTCCCATCGAGCAGAGCCAATGGTGCCAGGCGCTGCCCCTGTGTTATGCACTGCTGAAGCACAAGTTTCTACAAAAACATTATCAAGAACATGAAAGACCCAGGTACTGAAAAACAGCTAAAGCCATGAAGCCAAAAGCTGCCAGGAGCA
Organism: Tauraco erythrolophus; assembly: GCF_009769465.1. Taxonomy (NCBI): domain Eukaryota; kingdom Metazoa; phylum Chordata; class Aves; order Musophagiformes; family Musophagidae; genus Tauraco; species Tauraco erythrolophus. The sequence goes on along the minus strand of NC_141475.1, from coordinate 1,892,734 downwards.
GCGTTGCAGGCAACCCCAGCCCAGGGGGGCCCTGAGCCCTAGCGCAGGCAATGGGTAGTGGGGGGACGGTGAGATCCTTCAGGGAGTTTGGCACTTCTCCCTTCTCCAGATCTCCCCTGGTGTGCACAGAAGTTATAGCATGGCTAATTACAGGAAATTAAAGAGAAAGAGATATAAAGAGATTGCCTGAGCTGAGAGAGCCCTGGGAAGGGCTGGCGGGTGTCCCATGGTGCCACCGCCGCAATTAGACCCGCAGAAAGTGGGGCTGGAATGAGAAAACTTGGAACTGTGTGGCAGGAAAAGGTTAATTACAACCCATTTCTTTGGAATCTAATTTCCAGGCATTGAGTATTTGTAGATTAACAGGCAGTAAGGCCAGAAAATACTTTTGAAGTGGTCTAGGCTGGAGCGGCAGCGATGAGAGACTGTGCCAGAAGGGAGCTTGTCCTTAGCCCAGAAGATCACAGTAAAGATGCTCGTGCAAGGACTGTGGTTAGAAGAAATGTTCTAGATTGATGGCAGCAGTCAGGAAGCTTCTGGAAACTGAAGAAAGTGCAATATACTTGGCCATTTTCGTGGCTCAAATTCTTAGCTGAGACGATGGAGATGTCTTCTTGGGCTCGGCAATTTAAGGGACTCTTGTTTCACTGAGTGGGAAGGAAAGTCCTGGGTGTGCTCAGCCTGACAGATACCTCAGGAGCATCAGGAGGATCCTTGCCACACGGTGCCCTCTTCGCAGGACAGGCCTCTCCCGTTTGCAGAGCCCCTTGCGCGAGCTAGGGATGAAGAAGGGAGAAGTGATGGAAGAGGGAAAAGAGAGAGCAGAGAGGAGAAGACTGTAGGGCGAGGAGGATTGCACTCATTCTAGTGAGTGCCAGGTGGCCCTGGCAGTCAGGCCCTTGTGGACAAGCTCAACAAACCTCCCAGTCCAGGAGCTAGCTCCAGGATGGGCTGCTGTTAGGAAGAGGTGAGCCAGCACCATTGCCATCAGGCCCAGAACAGGCATCAACACAGTCATGCTGGGATGCTCAAGGACATAAAAATGTAGAGTATGACTGTGTTGGTCATGACATCCAACAAATCCAACCAATCTGGGTGCAGAAAAGGAAAAAAAAACCTTCTAATTTTTGTAACTTTTCTAGCACCTGTGTCCAGGCACACCCATGAAACTGATCTTTCCAGCACTTTGGGAACCTCTTTCCTACAAGAGAGCAAAGATTTCACATCGACTCCTCGGAAGATGAGATAATACCATGCTTCCAGCTTGCCACACCTGAAGGTCTCCTCTTTGGCTCTTCCATGTCATCCAAGAACACAGCATTAGTGCATTTCCATGCTCTTGAAGACTACATTATATGACCCCTTCCCTCCACCAGCCCAGATCCATCTCTAGAGCAACTGTGATTTTTTACCTTACTGATTTTGCTGGGAGATGTTTCCAGAGCCTTGATGCTCCCAGGTTAGAAGCATACCTGCACCACCAGAAGCCCCAGCATTCTTGTACCCACTTTGTAATCGTGGCAAGTCCTTAAACATTTTAAGGAGGGGGTGGGGGTGGAGAAAGGAAGTCCATGTTTGCAGAAAAAAGAAACAATAATTCCTTCGGCAGTTTGATGTTAAAAAAAAATAAAGGCTTGTAAGCTGCTCTGAAGCTTGAATGTCAGAAGTAGACCCCGGAGACGTGGATTAGAGGGCACAATGAAGGTGAGTCTGTGAAATGAGCATCACGGATCTTTGGGTGATTGTTAATAAGAACACAGAAATGCAAATCTCCAGGAGCTGGAGAGACGTCATAGAATCATAGAATCATAGAATCATAGAATGGTTAGGGCTGGAAGGGACTTTCAAAGGTCATCTAGTCCAACCCCTCTGCAAGGAACATGTGCCTACCAATACATGTGTGACTCCAATGGAATGAAGGGAGATTCACACCAGGACGGCAAAAGGCATGTGGTTGACTTGGTGTCCGTTACAGCACAGGGGCCTTACCTCCTGCTGGTGGAAAGCAAGAGGCTCCTCACAGGAGCAATCCCAGTGCCTCTTCAAGTACAGAAAATGGAGGGAAGTGACCCTATCTAAATTTGGCTGGGTCCACGAATATCCTCTCTGGGGGGCATGTGGTGGGTTAGGCTGATCCGGCAACTAAACCCCACGCAGCTCTCCCGCCCCAGTAAAATGGAGAGGAGAAAAATGTAATAAAAGAGCTGAGGGTCGAGACAGGAACAGAGCAGCACCCACCGACCACGGTCCCGGGCAAAAGAGGCTGTTTTCTTAAAGCAAAACTATTTATTAACAGCTGCCTACAAAGAGAAAAGCACACAAAAACGGTTACTTGAGAGGATAACAAGAAAACAAGGCCAGGTCTTAAAATCAACACCACTCCCCCCCTTTGCCTTCTCTTCCCGGCTCTACCTCCTCCCCCCAGGGGCGCAGGGGGCAGGGAATGGGGGGGTGCAGGTCAGTTCATCCCATGGTGTTGCTGCCGCTTCCCTTAAAGGAGCAGGAGCCCTTACACCATTGTCCCTTGCTCCAGCGGATCCCCTACTCACGGCGAAAGCGTGAATCCTGCCCGCTGGGGGGCAAATCCTTACCCCATCGGATTTGCCCAAGTGCGGGCTTTACCAGCCCTGGGCTTTTAAGGAGCTGTGGCCACTCGCCCTGCCGTGGGCCATCACACAGACTGTAAATGCCTCCGGCGTGGGGCGGCACAGCGACCCGAAACGCGGCTCCGCACGGACCGAGATGCGCAAATGGCCTCGCGCTGTGCCCGGGAGGCACAACAGGCTCCGGCTCGGGCATCTCCTTTAACGAAACCCCTCCCCATCGGCGGGGGCATCCCACGGGCTCCAGATGCACCGTGCTCAGGCTCGGGCATCTCTTCTCGACGTGGGTCCTCCACGGGCTGCGAGTGGGTCTGTGCTTGCCCCACCGAGGGCTGTTTGCAAAGGGGCTGCTGGCAAGGGGGCCTCAGCCGCGGCACACGTTGTCCCGTCCCACCTTCACTGACCCCTTATCAGTGCGGCCGTTTCTCTCCGATCTCAGCCCTTTCTGGGTGAACTCGGCCCGGTGGGCGCCCCGGCAGCGGGGCTCTCCCCGAGTTCCCCACGCGGCTCCGCCGCCGCCATCCTCGACGGGGCGGGCACCGGCCCAGCCGGGCGCCGGGAGCGGGGGCCGTACCCCCCTCCCTTCTCCTTGCCCCTGGGCACAGGCACACACCTTTCCGCTTCCTTTGTCCCACGTAAATAGGGCAATTCGCAGAGGCGTCGATTGGCTCAAGCCCCGAGGGGGATGGGAGTCCGGTGTGATGGGCAGCTTCTGCCACCCGGACCTCCCCCCCACTTCAAACCATGACAGGGCATTTGTCCACCACACTTAGCACAATCTAGAGATTCCCTTACATGCAACAACAAGTAAATTGCATGTAGTTTAGTGAACCTTGGCTGCAACTACAAATAATGGATCTAGTTATCTCCTTCCTCCACTTTTTTTTACTTGGTTTTATATGGGAATCCATCCCAAACTCTTTATGAAGCCGAGATGTTGCTAGAGGAGAAAGCAGAGCACAATATCGTGCATCAGTTCCTCATGCAGTAAGGGCTTTCTTCTTGCTGACCATGACCTGGGGTTGCTCTTTTGTTTTCGGTTTACAAGCCAAAAAGTGGGCCCTAATTCCATCCTGCTCTGAGCTTTGTGCTGTGAGGACAATGAGTCATTGCACACACTCTTCACATAAAGATGAGCTCTCATGAAAGTGGTCCGTCAGCTCAAGACCTGATGAGAAAGGACAAATGTAGGCTGCCCAGAGAGGTGGTTGAGTCCCCATTCCTGAATGTGTTTAAGAGAAGGGTGGATGAACTACTTAAGGATATGGTTTAATGGGAGATCAGGGACGGTTGGACTGGATGATCTCTAAGGTCTTTTCCAACCTAGAAATCTACGAAATCTATGAAATCTGTTTCCATAACAAGCTTTGAGTCTTGTCTTGGTCGTACAGCTTTTGGGTTCTTGGGAACCAACAGGCAAAGAGTTGAGCCAGGGTCTCCTTGAGACCTGTACCGTGCTCAGAAGCAACCCTGAGCAGGAAATAGCAGGCGTCTTCCCAGCCAGCTTCCTTGGCTTCCTTGGCTCCTATGACCTTCCACTTCTGTCTGCAGATGTTGCTGTTGGACCTTCTTCTCCCCCAAGGACTGAATGCAAGTCAAAGAGGATGATCAGCAGACACTAAATACATGATGTCCTACAGCATTTAGGGAAGGGGAGAAAATATTATTCCAGTCTCCCCAAACTCTGGCCTTTAAGCTACTGCTGATTTGGCCCAACCTTGGTTTCTGGCCCTTGGGAAACGCTGTTGGCAAAGACAGTCAGGCACGTTGAAGCAAAGGTGGAGATTTCCAATGGATTGAGGGCAGAACCCAAGCTTTTGGTGCATCTCAAATCCACATCCCTCCAGGACCCTACAACCAGCGTTCAGGAGAAAACGTGCCACATCAAAGTTGGCGCTGGGTGGGTTTCGCATTGTGCCTCCAGAGCAGCAGAGACAGGGCAGGCTTCCACAGGCACATCCCCTCCTTCCTCCTCTTCCGAATCCTTTATTTTTCCCCCCCTTTCTCATTCTGTCTTTGCTTGCATTTCAAGGTTAAAAAAAGTCAGGATACAATAGTAAATATGTAAGATTAGCTCCTAAAATATGTTAGCAAGTGAAAGCTAAAGAAAGCCAAATGAATTTAAAAAAGGCTTTCTTGAAGCTTAGAACAGAGACAGTTCTTTTGATCCTTTATCACACAATAACAAAAAAAAAGCACCAAGTGAGATACATATATATAATATACATATAATATATATATATTTTTATACACCCCATGTGCACGGGTGCGCGTGTGTGTGCATGTGTGTCTGTATGTGTGTATTTTAATTCACATAAGGCTTTCCTTTCTTTAAAATGCTGCAAGAAGCTTTTTTTTTTTTTTTTTTTTCTCTGCAGATTTCTTTTTCTTTCTTTTTTTTTTGATATTTCAAAGCTGGCAGTTCAGTAAATGGCTGGAACTGCCACATCTCTGTTCTTGCTAAAGAAATCAATGCTAATCCTATTACTGGCAGTTATCACCTATCCCAGAAACCGCGGCTAAAAGAAAAAAAAAACCACTGAGATGTCAAAGTAGGAAAAAAGCGTGGGGGAGGGGGAGAAAGCGCCCTTCATTCACTTTCAAACAGTGATTGTTTTCTTATTTTTGATCATTTTTTCCTGTTAAGAGAGAAACTAAACCACAAGGAAAAAAAAAAAAAAAAGGGAAAAAAAAATATAAATCCATGCTCAAATAACAGGAAGGGCCTGATTTAAAACTACGGACCCGCACGTAAACCCGGGCACCGCTGAGAGCTGAGGCTCACGCCACGGTGCCAAGGCAGGGAGAGGGGTCCTGGGGCTCAGGACCCGGTACCCAGGCATCCCACATCCCCAGGTCTCCTGCTCTGCCATCTGCCAGCGCTGCGGGGCTGGCTGCAGATCCAGAGGGATTGTTTGGGGTCATTGATGTCAAAGTAGGGGGATGTGGGGGGTGTCAGCCCCTTTTTGGGTGTGCTTGCCATGTAGGGACCCCTCCAAAGCACCCAGCTATAGGTATTTGCACAAGGCAGGGAATTTCTTGGTGTTGCCGTTGGCTGGTTTGATGTGCTGGCCCTGCTTGGTGTGGGCTGCTGCAGATACGGCCGGACTCCCCCAGCTGCTCCAGATGTGAGCAGATGCTCCATTCCCTGGCACAGAGGGATTGCCCGGATGCAAGTCATAGAATCATAGAATCATGGAATGGTTTGAGTTGGGAGGGACCTCAAAGATCATCTAGTTCCAACCCCCCTGCCATGGGCAGGGACACCTTCCACTAGATCAGGTTGCTCAGAGCCTCATCCAACCTGGCCTTGAACACTTCCAGGGATGGGGCGGCCACAGCTTCTCTGGGCAACCTGGTCCAGCACCTCACCACCCTCAGAGGGAAGTCGAGCTCTGTCCTTCACATCTACAGTTGGTCTCAGGGCAGGTTCTCCTGCGACATGCTCACACTCTTTGAGCATCCTCAGGGTCCGGCTCACCTGCCAAGGATTCCAAGGTCCCCATTGTGATCGTGATCATGAGATGATATAAAGATGGAGCTCCTGAGGTCAGCTCACTCTGTGAAGGTCCTGATTTGGCCTGTCAGGTGGTCCTTCTCAGCCCACTTAATGCCTCATGAGTTTGGGTGGTAAGGCATCCCATTTCAATATGTATTACTCTAAAAGCCAAGAGCAACAGCATTTTTTGAACCAGTGCTTTGGGAAGAGGTACCCAGCTCCTGTCTATTAGAGCCACCCTCCTCCTTGCTGCCAGAAGGTCATCAGTCTGATGTGCTGAGGGCAGGCTGGTACCAGCCCCGCAGCTCACAGGTAACGAGCAAGAAAGTAGAGCACAAAACAAATAAGCAGCCAAGAAAGGAAGAAAAATAAACCCAAATAAGATGCTTGGACAACCAGGCAGCCAGCTGTCTGCTTTTCCTAGCCACAAGCTGATGTGTCCCTACGCATGGGCAAGCATTTCCACAGCACGTCACCCTCACTGCCTACACCACCGTGGGCATCCATCCCTTCCAACCTCTCACTTTTCAAGCAAAATGTCAGTTCATTCTGGGCACAAGCTCACTGCCAGTGAGCCAGTGGAGATACTGGGAGCCCGCTGGAGATATTTTTCTCCATCTTTAAACTCTGAGGCAGAGTTAGGACCGATTCAGGCTTTCCAGAATATCTTGGACTTGTGCAAACCCTGCGGAAGCGAGCAAGGGGTGGAAGATGCTACGAGAGGTGGGAGTAAAACCCAGACACCTCATTTCTGCTATGATTTGCAACCAGTGAAACCAAACAAAGAAATGAAAAGCAACAGAGAGGAGGCAGGTGTTGGGCTTGCTCCCCTCCACCCTTCAGGTGGTTTGTAGGTCCTGCTCCTGCGCAGCCTTGTTCTCGCCCTCTGCCCAGCAGACCCCACCACGGCCACCTCTGATGGTGCGGCCACGCATCTCCAGCTTCCCTCACTGGCAAACCCTGTCCATCACAACGTGGCTTCAGCAAAGGTAGCAACGACCATCTAAACCCAAAGGGACCAGTGGGGTCAAGGACTGTGGCACAGATCCAGGCTTCCGGACTCTTCATGGATGGGGTGGACACGGCCCAGGGTGGAGGTACCATGGTAATACAAGTGCAAGGACGGAAGGGAAGAAAATAAATAGGGATATTAGAGTCTGACAGGGATAACAGCAGGTGGTTGAGATGCTCACGGTGACAGAGGGAGAGCAGATACGCGCGGAGCTAATGACACCTTGGGAGAGATCAGTCTGCGCGCGGCGTGTGACAACGCCGGGGACGGAGCAGAGATATTTCCATCACCGGGTGCAGCGGGGAGCAGGTGGAGGCAAGGCTTGATAGGAAAGCAGAGGCAGAGGTGGGAAAGGGAAGCGTAAGGATTTCTTGGCGCGGAGAAAGAAAGGTGTCAAAGCGATTCCTGCGAGCAGCCGGGGTTTCAGAGGGGATGGAGATGGCTGCCAGGATACGTGCTTGTCTGTTTATGGTTGGAGGTGTTAAAGGAAAATAAGTGCTGGACAATTCCGACCTAAAATTAGTCCCAATTTGACTCAAAAGGAGGGAAAAACATCGTTTTGGTTACAGGTTGCTACAAGATTTTTTCATGGTTTTAGTACAGCCGAAGTGATTCTTAACAAAGACTATTCTTTGATGTGGATGGGGAGAAAATCTTGACAGCATGGCAAAGTGTCATTAAAATAATTTAGGAGTATCAAAAGGCTTATGGTTTGGGTTTTTTTCTATAACAGAACTTGCTGGTGAAACCAAATCTATAGCTTGCAGTGGTGGAAAACACAGCACCCAGCCTCCAGTGTGAACAGACCCAGGGTTCCCATCTCCTTCCCCCCCAGCTCTGATAATCATGCCCAGAAGAAAAAGGAAAATAAACAGATTTTTAGTCCCTGAGAAAGTAATTCTTTCTCTGCTGGAGGACACGGTTGGGTGAGCCCTGTCTTACCCCCTTCTCCTGGGCTTGCACATCAGCAGGAGGACACGGAGAATGGCGCGACGTCGCACTTCTGATGGCCCGTGACCGCAGGACAGACAGTGCTGGTGGGTGGACATTGGAGTGGCCCAGACCATTCCCATCCTCCATCTCCAGCCAGCTGGAGGGCAAGCATCTGCATGAAAGCAGTCCTTGAAGGGAAACAGAGACCAACCAATGCACCCACAGCCAGCCAAAGTGGAGGAGAGGAGATGGGGATCACCATGGGTGGCTCAAGCTGCGGTGGGTGAATCCCACCCAAAGAATTCCCCTTCTTAAAAGTAGCACTTTAAGAAATTATTAAATTTTTTTTTTTTTGGCCTTGTTTTCAATCTTTAAAATGAAGACCAGGCACTCAGCTGATCTGACCTGGAGCATTGAATGTAATCAGCTGTACTACCAGAAAATGAAAGGCTGCGTAATTAGAAGCACTAGTCCCTATTTATAGAGTATCAGCTCTCTCCTGGTATCAATATTTGGCAATTCTCCTCAGAAATATGTGGGGTTTATCCACTTTCGTAGTTGGATCGATAGGAAGACAAACCTACTGCAAGCACTGAATTTGAAAGGCATAAAGAACATTCTAATTAGGGCTGCTAATGAGGGATAGACAATGAAACCGTGTACCCCAGAAGCTCTGGTCCACCCTTCTGCCCAAACTGTGCCATACCCCCATGAGATGGAGCCAGCTTGTCTCTGGGGGACCCCAGGAGGGGTCCCATCTCAAGGGGTGCAACGAGACGGCCACAGAGCTTTTTAGCAGGGTGGTTCATAGAGAAATCTGGTACCTGCTTTCTCCTCCAGCATTGTGGGTTTTTTTTTTAAACAGGATTTCCCCATTTTCTGGGACACCTTTTAGCTGCAAACAGCCATCTTCATGATTTGTAACCCTCAGGGGAAGAGCGAGTGCGTGTCGCAGATTCATGCAGAGTTTCTGCTTGACACAAGTGGCTGGCGAGTTACGTGCTGGGATATTTGCTGGGATATTTCCTTCCAAACTCACTCACAGTTGGAGCCACGTCTTACTGGTCACCGATTTGCGAGTGACAGAAGCCAGCCATGCTCCAGGGCCGGCCAGTCGCTGCCTCCCTGCAGCATCGCCCCACGGAAGCGGGGTTCCCTCGTTGACCAACACCATCTCATGATGCCAAGGGGTCTCCCATAGCAAAATCCACCCCCATTTCCCACGAGACCTCAGGGTACCCCCCTCGCAGAGGGCTGCACACGCCGCAGAGTGGGGCTGGGAAGCTGGGAAGGGACTTTGAGGCAGCTCCCCAGGGAAAGCCCCGACCGGTGGATGGATGGGATGGTGAGAAGTCCTTTGGGGATGTGGGAATCATCACTGAGGGGATAAAAACCAACCTGAGAAAGCCAATGTTTTGCAAGAAAAATGGAAATATCTTTCCCCCCAGATTCCCAACAAGCCACAGTGTGAATCCCAGAGGAGAAGAGTTTGTGCTGGTCCAGCCACCCTGCCAGGACACACTTGGCACAGCCATCCGGACCCCACCTCCTTCCCAGGTACCCAGTGCCCGTCCCTGGATGTTTTCACATGTCCTGCTCCAATGCCACCCCCCCAGTTCCTCCTCTTTCATATCTGGGCAGCAAAGCTAAGGCAGGAGAGGCAGCCCCTGCTCCCCATAGCTGCACGCTCCCCGAGCCCCCCCTCCATTCCCACCCCCTTCTATCCCCTCCAGCCAGACTCCTGTCAAGTTACTAATGTCTGCTGATTAAACAAGCCTTGAATTTGAATAGTGAGCAATAAAAAGAGAGAGAGAGAGAGAGAGGCACACGGTCATCCGCACCGCACAGAGTGCCCTCCAGGTAGCAATCAACGGGAACAGGGGATGGATCCACTCGGCAACGCGATGCTCCAGCTGCACACTGCCTGCTGAAGGGTTTTGGGGACGGGGGACCATGGGAGCAGTAGTGGGGAAGAGCAAGTCTTGTCTTCCCACCCATGGTCCCATCCCGGACACCCGACACGGGCATTTTTTTCCTGAGCAAACTGCTGTTTCTTTGAGATCTAGAGATGCTTTTCCCTGCCAGCGGGAATGACAAGCTGCTAAATGGTGTCAGCCACTGCCTGTCTGAGTCCTGGTTAAAATAAACCATCATTTTAACGCCAGTGGCATTTCCCCACATCATCAGCACGAGGCTGGCTCAACTCAGGGGTAGACGTCCCTTTAATTGTATAAATCAAAATAAATAAAATATCACGCCCTTGGGCCCGTCGCAGAGCGTCGTGGCTGATAGGAAAGCACTTAAAGGCAGAGTGGTTTTGGGAAAAGGCAGATTGCTGTGCCAGGAGGCTGAGGGGGAGAAGGAAAAGCAGTGCTGAAACAGCAAAACCACGCACGGTCTGAAGATCAGGAGCTGCCAACGGAGCCAGGAAAGAAGTTGCCCCAGCTCAGAAAAACACACAAGCGAAGGGTTGGGAAATGAGGCTGGAAAACACCCAGCAGAAGTTTTCATCTGCAAGGAAAATTGTTTTTCTGGAAATTAAACAAAACAAAACAAAAAAATCTTATTTTTTTAACAATCTCTTGAACTGCTTGCTTCATTTCTGCAACCTCATCCTCAGGGCCGGGTTTGTACCACTGCAGGAAGAGTTGTTTGATGGCTTGGGCAAAGCCAGGTTGGTTCTCCCTGTTCAGTTATTTGACACCTGATTTATCTAAACCACAGGAAGAATTGTTCTTGCACTGGTCACCGCAGTGGCCAGCTGGAAACGAGAGCTGCTGGGGGAACATCTCGCTGAAAACGCGGCTGCTTTGGGTTCTTGCTGCCACTGGCAAAAGTTAATTTATTCAAATGGAAATCTCCCAGTCTAGAAGAAGGTAGAGGAAGAGGTTGCAACTGTATGTGCTCTTTCTCGAGGCTGTTTTTTTGACCGCGTGGTCTTCTGGCATGGCCCTGCAGAGCCTTGTGAGTCTTCTTTAATAGCCAATATGGTCATGCTGTCCTGATCGAAAAAAAAAATTTTAAAAACTCGGATCTAATTATTTTTTTTTTTCATATCAGAAAAATGAAGTGAGTCGCGACAGAAATGAACCCTTTCAGAATTACCTTGGTGAAACATTTCGCTTTTTTTCAAAGGCAGTGAGCAGCTTACCAAAGCCACCAGTTACTTCTTCATCTTTTCGAGACCTCAAGCGAAGGCTGGATGTATTTCCAGAGCATATGAGTTAGATCAGCTGCAAATTGTTGGCCCAGAAGTGGTGGGTCACTGAGGCAGAAAGGTGGTGGTAGGGACCACGGTGGTCTTGCTGGGCTGTGACACCTATGGGCCTACAAGCAGGTGAAACGCTCATCACCAGCACGTAATCACCTTATCTCTGATCTTAGTTTCAAATATTTCTCCATGAAATGCTGTCTGTTTACATTTCCACTCCTAAAAATTTCATACCAGAAAATGGCATAATGTCATATTTATATTAATTGGATATTCTGGGTTTACTGCTTGCTCCATTGGCGGGGGGGTGAGGGGAGGGTTAGAGACCGCATAATATACAGTATAAAATATAAAATACATGTTTGTGCACAGTGTATAATTTAATGCATGAGATACACAAGATCTTCCAGCACAGGGTGTTTTAAACAACAGCATTTTAGCCTCTAAAGCACAGCGGCAAGGGGAACATTTTCCATGCTCAGTTTCTCTGCTATTGGAACATTTGTTTTTTATTCTGAATATTTCAGCACATCTATTTACCTGGCACTATATTTAGTACCACAGTACCAAGATGGCATATATAAAGATTCAATTGCAATTCCCATCTGATGTCCCTTCCCTCTCCTTTTTACCCCCTTTTTTATGTCCGCACTCTGAATTCAGCACAAAGTTGGTGTGTTTAATTTAAAAAGAAGTAAAACGCGCCAGGAGACGCCTCAGACCACTGCAAATCACCTACTTTATAGAGGCAGTAAAATTGTGTATCGGATTAAAAGTGATGCTGATCTGAAATTTATGATAACTTTTAATGGCATTATAATTTTTTTTCCCCTGTGCGCTCCATCACCGAATCGTTCGGATGCACAGGGCAGCAAGATGAAATTTGTAAGGGAAGAACATTACATAGGCAAGCACCGAGAGGGAGGGGGGGAAAAAGGCAGTGGAATAATGCAGGAGCCCCTTTTTGGGTGTGAAGGATGCTGCCGCCGCGTGCTCCGTGGGGCTGGGCCGGGCGGATCGGTCCCCACGGCACGAAGGCATGGATGTGCTCAGTGCCAAGGAGTGAAATATCCCCCCCCCCCCCCAACAAAAGGAGGTTATTTAGGAGAGCACTGGGACCGAACCGCGTTGGGTGTCGCTCGCAGAGGTCTAGTGTCCTTTCTGTCCCTGCCCGGCATGAATCAAGGCTCCTTTTCTCTTTTCTAAGCAGAAACCGCGGTGAAGACATCCATCCTTTGGCTGTATATCTACCCCAAGGCCACAGGGATCTCCTGCCACCAGAACAGCTCCGCAACATCTTCTTGCTCTGCTTAGGGCAGGTCTATGAGGACATTGCAAGGGTGTGTAGGGTCAGGACAAGGGGAAACGGTTTTAAACTGAAAGAAGGGAGATTTAGGTTATATCTAAGGAAGAAATTATTCACTCAGAGGGTGGTGAGGCACTGGCACAGGTTGCTCAGAGAAGTTGTGGCTGCCCCATCCCTGGAAGTGTTCAAGGCCAGGTTGGATGAGGCTTTGAGCAACTTGGTGTAGTGGAGGGTGTCCCTGCCCATGGTAGAGGGGTTGGAACTAGATGATCTTTGCAGTCATAGAATCATAGAATCATAGAATCATAGAATGGTTAGGGCTGGAAGGGACCTTCAAAGCTCATCTAGTCCAACCCCCCTGCAAGGAACAGGGACATCTCCAACTAGATCAGGTTGCTCAGGGCCTCATCCAACCTGGCCTTGAACGTCTCCAGGGATGGAGCATCCACCACCTCTCTGGGCAACCTGTTCCAGTGTTCTACAACTCTCAGTCCCTTCTAACCCAAACCATTCTATGATCTTCAGCCAGCACTCAGCACCCACACAGCTTTGGTGGACAGAGATGCCAGCTGGGTCCATGGAGAAAGATCCACCAAAAGTTCTTCATGTAAAGCCCCAGGTTTTTAAAGCACAGGCTGATCCTGTGGTTGATGTTAATGTGGATCCAATTCCAGGGCTTTGGGATCCAAGGGTGTTTCTGGGTGTGCAGACCCAGGAGGGCAGTACTTACATATGAGCAATGCGTGTTGGAGACACCACCACTGCCCTCTAACAGAAAAGAGACTCTCCAAACAAGCAAGAGGATGAGATACAAGTGCCAAAGTCAACAGCTGTCAGCAGTCCACTTGGTGTCCAGGTGGAAATGTCCTGGAGCCACACACTGAAGGATGAGGGAAATGTCAAACCATCATGTTTTTACCCTGGTATCACCTACTTCCTGCCCAGCCAAGGAGAAGAAGCGCCACAGACATGTAATTAAACACTCTGTCATGATCATACACACAAGAAGCCACAAGCTGTCCAGAAATCTGCCTTTCCCTGTCCTCAACTTTGCAGAACAACTAACATTCTCTAACAGAAACATAGGCAGTAGTACATTAGTCACTCTGAAGAACTGTATGTGTACACATAAACAGTGATATTCTTTATTAACAGCCACAGAAAATTGAGCCCCACTATTTCTATCCCTAAATATATTCGTGCAAGAGCAAACCCACCTGTCAACAGCTTGGAGTTCTTCAGGAGAAGTACCTCAGTGTTCAAGGAACCCAAATGCTGGCATCATGATTGCTTCAGGGAGGTGCTGGGGAAACCAGGAGATGCTGCAGGACAGGTCGTTCCAAGCAGACACCTGGCAAGAAGGAGAGTAACTCAGCAGGGCGAACGTGTATCGTACGGGAGGTGAAAGAATGGAAATGACAATTCCCACAAAGAAGGGAAAATTCCATGGATCCTAGCTGTATGCGAGCAGATGTCAGCTCAAAATCTCTTTAGGAACAGCATGGAAAGACACTTGAATTATTTATCCACTGGCCATTAGCTTTGTAGAACATCAAGGAGAAAAAACAGTGGGTTTTCCATGCCACGTCCCCCAGGATGCAGAATATTTTTAAACACAGGTGAAAACGCAAAGGCAGGGCTACTACCCCAGTTTCTGCAGCGTGAAAAAAGATGGGGACCTGGCTGCAAACACCAGGAGAGGTGAGACACCAGCTCTTTGGGAGAGGGTCTAACAGCCCAGGAGCTGGCGAGCCCGCTCTGCCCTGCTGCTGCTTTGATTCGCAGAGGGCTGTTCTGCAAAACGAATTTGCCAAAAATATGAAATTGCATTTTCCACTTGGGCTCCGAGTCGGTGCCCCCCCTCCCCAGTACCTGGTGCTGAAGGGATTTTGGGAACCACCCTGCCTTATTCTCACGGGCACCTGCTTAAATTAGCACTGATGTAAAATTTCGTGACAGCACCCCGGTTTTGCCATCGCTGCCTTGTACTCTGGGTGGTGAAACTTCCACTCTCCCCCTTCTTCTCCGCCTCGTTTTTTTCCCTCTCCTTTCCCAAACTCTGTGATGCTCCTCCACAGTAAAATATTAACTGCTGTAAGTGATTGTTTTGCTGTATTACGTGAAGTCAAAAACATTTTGAGCCGTATTTCGCAGCGAACCTGCCTTTGAATCCGTGCGTTTTATCGTTCTGCAGCAACACGGATAATTTCAAACAAACAAGTGAACAAACCCGACGATAATGGCCCGAATCTCTTATCAGACAGTTTTACACTGGCGTAACTCCATAAACTTCAGTGGAATTAATCTTGATTTACGCTGTTGGGAGAGCAGGAACAAGCACTGTAAATAGCTATATACCAACGCGAGACACTTAAAAGCAGTCACACCAGAACGCCTGGCAGCAGATGAGGATGAAGGCATAAAAAAAGCTTTCCTCATGGTGCTAACCCGTGGGGACACGGACAAACCCAAAGGCCAGCTGTCGTGAGTTAGGCCGATCCGGCCACTAAACCCCACGCAGCTCTCCCACCCCAGTAAAATGGAGAGGGGAAAAATGTAATAAAAGAGCTGAGGGTCGAGACAGGAACAGAGCAGCACCCACCAACCACGGTCCCGGGCAAAAGAGGCTGTTTTCTTACAGCAAAACTATTTATTAACAGCTGCCTACAAAGAGAAAAGCAAACAAAAACGGTAACTTGAGAGGATAACAAGAAAACAAGGCCAGGTCTTAAAAACAACACCACTCCCCCCCTTTGCCTCTTCTTCCCGGCTCTACCTCCTCCCCCCAGCGGCGCAGGGGCAGGGAATGGGGGGGTGCAGGTCAGTTCATCCCGTGCTGTTACTGCCGCTTCCCTTAAAGGAGCAGGAGCCCTTACACCATTGTCCCTTGCTCCAGCGGATCCCCTACTCACGGCGAAAGCGTGAATCCTGCCCGCTGGG
Organism: Tauraco erythrolophus; assembly: GCF_009769465.1. NCBI lineage: Eukaryota > Metazoa > Chordata > Aves > Musophagiformes > Musophagidae > Tauraco > Tauraco erythrolophus. Next base: position 1,877,230 of record NC_141475.1, on the reverse strand, counting down.
GGGCAAATCCTTACCCCATCGGATTTGCCCCAGTGCGGGCTTTACCAGCCCTGGGCTTTTAAGGAGCTGTGGCCACTCGCCCTGCCGTGGGCCGTCACACAGACTGTAAATGCCTCCGGCGTGGGGCGGCACAGCGACCCGAAACGCGGCTCCGCACGGACCGAGATGCGCAAATGGCCTCGCCCTGTGCCCGGGAGTCACAACAGGCTCCGGCTCGGGCATCTCCTGTAACCAAACCCCTCCCCATCGGCGGGGGCATCCCACGGGCTCCAGATGCACCGTGCTCAGGCTCGGGCATCTCTTCTCGACGTGGGTCCTCCACGGGCTGCGAGTGGGTCTGTGCTTGCCCCACCGAGGGCTGTTTGCAAAGGGGCTGCTGGCAAGGGGGCCTCAGCCGCGGATCACGTTGTCCCGTCCCATCTTCACTGACCTCTTATCAGTGCGACCGTGTCTCTCCGATCTCAGCCCTTTCTGGGTGAACTCGGCCCGGTGGGCGCCCCGGCAGCGGGGCTCTCCCCGAGTTCCCCAAGCGCCTCCGCCGCCGCCAGCCTCGACGGGGCGGGTACCGGCCGGGGCGGGTACCGGCCCGGCCGGGCGCCGGGAGCGGGGGCCGTGCCCCGCCCCCCCCCTCCCGTCTCCTTGCCCCTGGGCACAGGCACACACCTTTCCGGTTCCTTTGTCCCACGTAAATAGGGCAATTCGCAGAGGCGCCGATTGGCTCAAGCCCCGAGGGGGATGGGAGTCCGGTGTGATGGGCAGCTTCTGCCACCCGGACCTCCCCCCCAATTCAAACCATGACACCAGCGATGGAGAAGTTGTGCCATCCAGCCAGCATTGTAGAGACCGCAGCCCTTGATGCTGCTCATGGAGAGGCTCATTCATCACACATGGCCCTACTGGATGACACCAAGAGATGCCAAGTAGGGATGCAGCCTCCTGAGGATGCTGCTGCTGAGGTAGGACAGACCCTGAGGCAGCTGTCGTGGGTTTTGCATAGAGAAGGCGTTGGCTGTGGTGGTTGAGGAGGAACCCCAGCTCTGTGGAGGATACCTCCGTGGCTGCAGCTGGAGTTGTTTTGGCCATAGATGTTGTGAAGCACCATCAGCAGAGTCCTGGTCTTCAGGCTGCCTCCACAGCTGAGCTTGTCATTGAGGCCACTGGGAATGAAGCACCTAAAAAATCCTTTCGAGTCTCCAACATCCCCTATGAGAGGCATGGGCTTCCACAGTCCCCGGGAATGTTGAGGAGACGTGATCGGTCTCAGCTCCACCTCAAGTCCATGAGACAGGCAATGCTGTCCTCTCAAACACCTCGCAGAAAATAGCACCAGGAGACATTTAAGAAAAATGTCCCTGAAGTGGACAAGGCATGAGGTCAGATTTTTCACACCCTGTTGCTTATTGAGTGAGGCCATGACTGATCTAAACCAGGGATCAACCACTCAGGCAGAAGTGTCATGTCATCTTCTGCAAAATCTCATGACCACCCCACAGCAGACAACAGCTTTTGCCTTCCCCTGAATAAATTATCCTTAACAGGGTCATTTAAAACTTGAAAACCAAACTCATCAGTTTGGTTTTACAGTAGCAAGCACAGGTGTGTGTTCATGGTGCAACAAACATGAGGAGAACACACGGATTGAGTCATGCCTCCTAATCGTCAGGGCAGGAGTTGGGGTGCAAGGCATCACTTGGGTCACTTCTCTCACCTGTGGTGGACACAACCAATTGGCTTTGCTACTCCCACAGTTTTCAAACTCATTTACTCAAAACCATGGCAGAATACTGATAACAAGGTAACGTTTCATTTTTCTCAGGGATAATGTTATTTATTTTTACGGAGATTGCACTAGTTAGTTAGGACTTAAGGAAAGTATAGAGGATAGTGAAGAGTATAGCACAAGGAAGAGGTGGGATCTGCCACAAAAGAGACAAACTGAACGTTTAGCCTATGTGCCCCCTAAGCATTGCAATTGCTGTGCTCCAGGCACCTGCCTTGGAAAAATCCGGCAAAGAGGTCAACGTGACCACGGCGCAGCATCTGGGGTGGGATGGATCCTCAGTCCCATGCTGGGCCCACGAGTGAGGGATCTGCATGGAAGCTGGCAGCATGGATGTGTCTAAGGGGACGTCTGGACATGGAGACACCCAGCCTTGCTAGATACAAGCTGAGCCTGGACCTGGTTGAGTAGCACTTCCGTGCATGCAAGGGAGTCCACACAGAGCTGTGTCTGAAGGTGCCCGCAGAGGCATCTCTGGTTATTTTACTGACCCAAGAGCTTCTGTCTTGTGGGTCAATGGTAAATGACGAGGTGAACACCTGCATTTTAAGAAAGAGGATGAACCTGCAGCACAGGAGATACCTCCTCCTCCTCCACAGCGTTGCTTTGGCTCCTTGTGGTCCGTTAGCAGATCTCTCTGCATGCTTCAGCATCCTCCCATTCCCATTTGTGAAACATTTCCTCTGTCCCCTTTTGCATTGCAAGTTTTCAACGGCAAAAAAGTATCTTGGATTAATAAGTACAAACTGCAGCTACTGGTTAAAGCTTCAAGTGGTGCCACAACATAAGAACAAAAAGCCCCGGGTCCTCGTTTCGCTCCTGGGTGTTGCCACTGTGCACTGTAGCATCTCAGCTTGACAGTTAGCCTGCACCCAACGGCTGGAGGATCAAAAGGTGGTTAAGTAGCAGCCCAGGCTTTATCCAGTTGCTCTTATCAATCTTCATAACAAAGAGAAAACAACTCGACCATCTCTTGTGGGAAATAAATTGAGTACACTTCTGTACTCGCCTACGTTCTCGTTTCTTCAAGAATTAACCCTATTGATAAGGCCCAGGTGAAGAGCTCCAGAAGCAATTAAAGGGAGTGCTGTACCTCGAGGTGTACCTTGATAATGTTTCTGTTCTCCTCTCTTCACTGCGTCCCTATCTCCCGCTAGCATCAACACGAGGTGCATTAGAGATGATGCTTCATAAAGCAGAGCTGCACTTCACACTGAGAAAGCCTTGATCCAAATGCACTTCAATTAGCAGAGAGCAGGTCCCAGGGACTCCTGGGCAAGCTGCAGCTGTAGAGATTAAGATGGAGGGATGCCTCGGAGTCAGGGAAGAGGATCCAGGGTGGAGTTCGCTCTATTTTTACATCCTTCACGCTCCATTTTGGCCACTTCCCAGTTGCCCTGCCAAGACCACTGGGCCGAGGCGCTGCCTGGAGATCCCTTGGAAGCCTCCCATAATGTATTCCCAAGCCCATCAGACCTGTCAGAGCAGACACCAGATCTTCGATCAACGAGATCCGAGACTTAACCTCATTTAAACCTTTTCCCAACAAAGGTCAACACTTCTCTGGCTGCTGAGGCACCCCCCACCACCACCCCCCGCACTCATACACCTGGAAAGGAAACATTTTGCTGTTAATTAATTTGTTCAGATGAAACCAGCGAAAATGTCAATGTAACAAATTAGGGACTCATTGATTATTGGCTTAAAACAGAGTTAATGGTTCTGTTCAGGAGAAGGGGGTTAGGAAGGTCTTTAAAGTGATACACATTGCTCTGGACCTGCTGGCAGCCGAGTCTTGGGAGAAACAAGCTTAACTCACTACGGCTCCAGGATGATCTTCTAGCAGCTTTCCAGTACCTAAAGTGGGCCGACAGGAAAGCTGGAGAGGGACTTTTTACAAGGGTGTGTAGTGACAGGACAAGGGGCAATGGATTTAAACTGAAGGAGGGGAGATTTAGATTAGATCTAAGGAAGAAATTTTTTACATTGAGGGTGGTGAGGCACTGGAAGAGGTTGCCCAGAGAAGTTGTGGCTGCCCCATCCCTGGAAGCGTTCAAGGCCAGGTTGGATGAGGCTTTGGGCAACCTGGTGTAGTGGAGGATTTCTCTGCCCATGGCAGGGGGGTTGGAACTAGATGATCTTTAAGGTCCCTTCCAACCCAAACCGTTCCATGATTCTATGATTCTATGATTCAGTTATGACCTGGCTCAGGAGGAACTGAAGGTTACCAGGGACTGACAGAAGCAGTTTATGGTCAAATGTTATGGAACTAAAGGTTCTGCAGAGGCACAAGTCTGAAGAAGCTACAACAGAAGATGCCATCTGCTAGCATCACAGAAATGCTCGAATTAACAGGATGAAATCCATAACCTCTAAAACTGGATGAAGAGCATCCCCTTCTCTCTCCTCTTATCAGCCTTGAGCTGTGACTTTGCTCATGCACAGAACAACAGCAGGCAGGAGGGTGCAGCAGCAGAGTGAAACAATAAAAACCAGATGTTTTAAACCCGGTGCAGGGCACTGGGGGAATGCTTCGGGCATCGTTCGAAGGGCCATCTTGGCAACGTACAACGAAGAACAATTCAAGGCAACAGCAGTGACATCTGAGGACTCTTATTTTAAAAATGGCAGTGCGGTCACTGTGAGGAGCTGCCTGAAACTGTGTACATTTTAATCAAAAATCTGGATTGTGGATTAAATTTTAGAAAGAAATCACGTAGCAGCATTTAATTAACCAAGGCTTTAAGTGACCCAAATGAAAATACTCTATAATGATAACTCCTTGGCTGGCTTAAGTCAGTTTGTACTGATGATACGTATTGTATTTCCTCTACACTGAAATAATCATAATTAGTTCCCTACCTAGAAAAGTAACTTTGCCCCAGTAAAGTGTGTTTAGAGCATGAAAATAAAGAGTGTGTTTAACTGCGCAAGGCACAGCGGTCAGACAGTGGATGGTCTTGCAGCCTGGAGGTGACCAAGGCCCTACAGAAAGGTTGTCACCCCAAAACAGATGTGCCCTGAGCCCAGCACACCGTAAGGTAAGCCACACCAGATCTTCAGAAAACACGTCCACACGCAAAAAAAAACACTCCTCATGCTGTCAAGAGATCCTCTTTCACCAAACTTCTCACCGTTTTGAATACCATCAAGCATCGGTGGGAACCAGAGAGGTTACAGGTTGCCCAGAGAGGTGGTGGATGCTCCATCCCTGGAGACGTTCAAGGCCAGGTTGGACGAGGCCCTGAGCAACCTGATCTAGTTGGAGATATCCCTGTTCCTTGCAGGGAGGTTGGACTAGATGACCTTTGAAGGTCCCTTCCAGCCCTAACCATTCTATGATTCTATGATTCTATGAACGGGAAATTTTGCTTTTACCCAGAAAGCAAGGGCTGAGCCGTCACAAGGAGAAAGCGCACAATCATGCACCAGGGCATCTCTGTCACTGTCCTCCGAGGGTAGAGGTCCTGTGCTAGTTGCTGCTGATGGTCACCAGGAGGTCAGGCAGCCCCCGGGTCTCCTCCTGCCCCCCCGATTTTTTTGTGCAGTCGTACACCGTTGTATCGTCTCGGTGCACGGAGCTCATGCCCTGTGGCTCACAAAATGCATCTCATTTTGCTGCCACCATTGGTTATCTTTTGATAGCTCTCATTTTTACCTGGCTTTTAATAAATAAACTGGCCACACTTTTGCTTTCTTTGGTAGCGTCAGGAGAAAACAACGAAAATTTCTCCTAGCAATTCCAGACCCCTCTGAAAAAAAGCATGACTACAGCCTAGTTTAACTACAGGAGGCATGTCCTAGGGTAACAAGGATACGATGAAACACACGCTTTACAACTGAGTTTAAAAAAAAAAAGAGAGAAAGAAAAAGAAAGGCTACATTCAATGGCAGAAAAAATTGATTAAACCACATAAAATATTACAAGCAAAAAATCAGAGGTTGGAAGTAGAGTTGAAATGCAAACCATTACCTCCATTATCCAAAACAGGCTGTTTATTTACAGCTGGAAACTGTAGAAATGACTTGGCTTAATCGTAATTAAAACCTTTTGGTATCTTTAGAGCACCAGAAGTGTTCCACGCAAAGGTAGCAGGGCCGTGAGGCGGAGGAGATGCTACGACTTAGAACAAGGACATCTCGGGCTGCAAGGAGAACAAAACCAAACCCTGATGAACATGCCATTAGGCCGGGAACAATTCCGACTGCGGCGAGAAAAGAGGGTTTGTAATTGAATTTGTAAAAGGCCGTACAGCAAAACTAGAGCTAAACTATCTGCAAGATGTATTAGCTGGAAGAGGCACCTCGAGCAAGAAAGGATCATCCGTTGGGGAGGGCGCAGGAGGCATCTGAGCTTAGTGCCTGCCTGTGCTTCAGAGCCAACATCAAACTCCATCTCCCTGGGACCACGCTGCCCACCTGTGAACAAGGCTAAAGCTGGGTGTCTTCTCCCAGGCTTTTGCTGGGCTGTGTTGACGTCCACGTAGACGGCAATTTCCTCCCTGAAGAGCATGTGTCTCCTGCCATGGACCTGCTGGGATCAACAAACGTGCAAGATAGAGACATATGAGATCTTGTTGAGCTACAGGTGCTTCTGCAACACCCAGCCCCTCCACCGAGGTAGCAACGGGAGCAGGTCTTACAAATGCTTATGAGCATCTTCCCATTTCTGAATTAAACTCTCCAAGCAACTGAGAGAATTGCCGAAGGCATCACGGTGAGAGCAGAAAACCTTCCTGGAAGGGTCAGGAGCTCTATTTTGCACTCAACACAATGTAAAAAGCAGGCACAGGTCTACACACATGGTGAACTGAGCTCTACCTTGTTACAGAAACGTGGTCTTTAGCACCAGAGACTCAGCAGGCACAACCTGGCCAATGTCCCTGAGGCATCAGCTAAAGTTCAGAAACAGAGAACATCCCATCCAAAACTCTGTCCGTGCCCAGACCACCATGCAGCCTGGTGATACACTTCTGCAGTGCCCCTGAGTGACCCAGTGCCCCCTCCCTGGTAGCTCCCATGTTAACCCAGCTGATGTGCTGCCACCCGCAACCTCACTGCCAGGGTTGCCCTCTGCAAAAAAACAATGCCAGGAAGAGGTGAAAAACAGCAAGAAATGGGTGTGCTGAAGATGGATGCCAGACCTGGGTGTTCCCTTTGTGCACCATGGTCGAGCCCAAGATCCAAGCAGATATTTAGGCTGGGCCGTAGTATTTCCTCACCTGCATCAGGGTAAGCCAGGCAGAATCCCTCGGGAGCCTAGAAACTGTGGGAAGGAGACACGGATGTTCCTCAACAAGCTTCTTGTTTAAAAAGGTAAAGGAAAATGAATGAGCGCCAGAGTTTAGCGATAGTCGGAGCAGGTCAGCACGTACGTAGGGTGAGACGCATCACTCCTCGAGTCTGAAAAGCATGTGTCTCACCTGCTCTAGGCATTGTGTTCTTCCAATGCCAACAGGGAGAGACAAGTCCCTCTGATGAGCCACTCTACCCAATAAAGCACACGCAAGAGAGATGGGAGGCACGCAACGTGGCTCGCGCTAACGTAACGTGCTCCGGAGAAGTCCTCTTCACCTGATCCTTCAGTATCTGGTCCCTCTAACCTGGTCTGGATGATATGAAGCATTCAGGAAAAACATAAGTATGCCAGCTGCATCTGCACATTAAACCAAGAATAAAGCTTCAGCTGGGGCTGTATCCGATTCTCTGGCACATCAAGGATGGGAAAGGACACACGGATGGCTTGTTCACTAACCCGTGCTCTCCCTGCCAGAGAGCTGTGCCAAAAGTTATCAAGAAAGCTGCAAAATGAAAGCATGATAGGCTGTGGTAATTATGTGTGCTTGGATATATTTTTTTTTTTACAAGTGTTTGGCCTTTTAGTAAATATTCCTTAGCATCTCTGTTGTCTCATTGCCCTGCAGTTAGCTGTTAAAACGATCACCTCATCCTTATTAACCCTATCAGTGCCACGGATGGCCGTCCCCTGGCCAGCTGCAAGAGGGCTGAAAACAGCTATGAGGTTTGGAAGGACCAAGGAGGCCATCTGGCAGCACCATGGGAGAAAGCTCAGCAGCATCAGTGAGTAATCTGTGTCTTTTCAAGGGTGGCAAATCTAAATAACGTCACTCAGCGATTGCTCAAAGCAGGTTTTCCCCACCTACAGCAAAGAAAAAAGTTTCTTCAGGTCCCTCCAAAAGACTGACGTCTTTTGGATGTGCCACCCACTCCCTTGCCCAGCATCTGTCATTGTCCCCTGCACCAATTACAGGGGCTTTGGAAACTCCTTCCCCTGCTTATTCATTGTCATCTCTTCGAACAAACGCACAAACCCGTTGACTGGAGGTACGTAAATATTTACAGGGTGTGACCGAGGAGGGTCAGAAACCAATATATCACCTGAAGGAAGAATACATGCTCAGCGACCATAAAGACCTGATCTCCCATTTGCCCTGAGCAATTACGGTTAAGTAACTGCAACACGAGGACGTTATTTTAGTACTTAAGCAAGGAAAAGGGGCTGATGACCTCGATTACATTTGCATTGTGTTTCCTGTTGTTAGCACTTCCTTGGTGGAATTACTGCAATACATCTTGGACTCTAATTTCAACTGCCAGCCTTTGGAGAGGTCCAAAAATGGTTACAAGTTGAGCTGTATTTCTTCTTCTCTTGTCCTGTCTCAGCAGCTGCTCATGTGTCCACAGTGCCGTGTCGAGGAGATCAGCAGAAGCAAATTTGCCCCAAAGCGCCTCTGAAACTCGGGCGTCATCCTCAGCAGATGGATAACCACAGCTTCAACTGACCTGCTCTGTCCAATGACTACACTGAAACAAAACATCTCAGAATAGTTTGATTGCTATTATTTAGTAAACAAGGGGGCTCATAACTTTCTGTTGCAAGCAAAGCTGCAAAAACTTCACAGTTGTAGCCGAAGCAGGGGAGAAAATTTTGTATTTTGCAGACAATTATAAATCTAGTTATTGGCAAGTGATTTTTTCACCTGAGGACTCCGCGCAGGTACACACCCAAAAAATGTTAAATATCATAAGGTGGAAGACTGAGAAGTTGTTAAATGCCATAATGGGAGGGGGCTTGGAACTAGATGGTCTTTATGGTTCCTTCCAACCCAAACCATTCCGTGATTCCATGATTAGAGTGTTTTCTCATGCCAAAGCCTGGAGTGAAGGTCCTCAATTATAGAAGTTCCTCCACTTCTGGCTGGAGACCATTCACCATGGAATGGAGTTGCCTTCACAGAGCTATGCCCCAGTGCACAGTGGATAGAGAAGGGGATTCCATGGGCCCCTCCAAAAGCCCATTGTGTGATCCTCTGTTCCTTGCCCCCAAGCAAAGGTTTGACTGACTTTAATTTGAATGAAAATCTAAAAAAATTCAAGTCTTGTTACCATTGGTTGGGGCACCTGTTTGGACAGTGCCGCATCCCGCACCCAAAGATCAGAATTACTCAAGCTGGGAGGGAAGAAGGGTTCATCTTCCCAACTCCAGCTCCACTTTGTGGGCAGACCACATCCCTTGTCGCTCCACAACGCACCTCCTTTCCCAGCTCGGGAACAACCGCTTAGAGATGTCCTGAAACATGCATCCCAGCCTCAGGGGAAATCAACGCTCCCAATTTTATCATTAACACAAAACATTCTTCTCCTGCCAGCCCCACCAGAGCAGCACACAGTGCCATCCCTCGGAGGGCCAGATGGAAATCTCCAGATGCTGGGAGATAAGAACAACCGGACCTGCTCAGAACAGCACCAGTGTCCAAGTACACTGACAGATGCCAGAAGGAGATGTGGAGAAACCCAAGACAGGCTACTGTGGAATAAGCTTCCTTAAGTCCTGGAATGTGGAGGTTTATATCTTTTGTAATGGTTTTTTTTTTCTGTGTAACGTAACTGGAGAACTTGGTTGCAGCAATATCTTGGGGCAATGAATTCCCCAAGCTACGTATGAATTGCTCACAGAAGTGTCTTTTTATCAGTTTCAGTTCTGTTGCCTTTCAAGTTTATTCAGTGTCCCTTTGAATGAGACACTGTTGTAATTGTCTAAAAAATAAATTTGATTGCCTGCTTGACCTTCTTTATGCTGTTTATTACAGTAATTTCATTTTCTTTTCATTCTCTCCTGTGAAAAAAACAGAGACAATATCGTCACTCGAGCCACAAATGCTTGGAAGGGTTTGTATTGCCTCTCTCGAAGCTTTTGTTGTTCCCTTGTTTGGTTTTGGATGTAGCACAACCAGAACTTGACACTGGCTTCAAGGTGGAAGCTCACACTCAGCAATGATCCTGTCAGCTTTGTCTCTATTTATGGCTTTCTTGAAAAAAAAAAAAAATAGACATAGTTTCTTGCATCTTTTCTTATCAGGAAGGGAATAAAAAATAAAGCAGAGAGCAGTGCAGTGATCCTGTACCAGTCCTGCACTGGGAGTGGTGGTGCAGATCTGCTCCCATTTCACAAGGTGCTGTAGATCTGGAAAAGATACAGAGAAGGACAAGGCTGTCATAGAAAGGTCTGGGAAGGCTTCTGTGCAGAAAATGATTACACAGATGATCTGTAAAATTGGTCTGCTGAGTCAGGACGACTTGGTCAGAAGAGAATGAATAGATCCTAACCCTTCTCCAGCACCAGAGCTCGGGCATAGGCACTGAAGCTGAGGATCAGCAGGCTCAGCACAGCTACAGCACCAGCTTTCCCTCCCTCGGTGGGCATTACCTTCCACTTGCTGCTCCCAACGTGGTTCACCAGGGTGGTGTCCAGTTCCCCTGTTCTGTTGGGTCTTCTGACATCAGTGATGTCTGGAGCCAATTGTCCTACGTAGCTATGGGATACCTGCAAAGTCAAATACCGATGAAGATCAATCCTGCTGCAGCATCTTAGTCTACAGTGAGTGCCAATCACTTCTTCCAACCATGAAGTCCACTTCTAAACAACAGTGGATCTTTATCCATAACTGCGGAGTATCTCAGCCACCCATTTGACTCCTTATGGACATTTCAGTGAATTTTGAAAAAATGTGTGTTTCTGAACCAAGATTGCAGAAGCAAGCACGGATTTAGGTGTCAGTGTTAAAAGACCCTTCTGAGGTGTCTGGAAAGTGTTAAATTTAGCCACTGTTTTCTGAAAAATCCCTTTTGGGGATTTCACTTGGGGACCCCAGAATGAAGCCAATCCCAAACAGCCTCTTCAGCAAATCTTGGCCAGGACAATCAAATCCAACAGAGTACAGGATGCAGAAAAGAGAAATCTGATTATGTTTGCATGGACTAGACCCCCCCCTGCAGTGCTGTGTTCAGCTCTGGAGTTGCCAACACAAGGAGGACATGGAGCTGCTGGAGTGGGTCCAGAGGAGGCCACGAAGATGATCCGAGGGCTGGAGCACCTCTGCTATGGAGACAGGCTGGGAGAGTTGCGGCTGTTCAGCCTGGAGAAGAGAAGGCTCCGGGGTGATCTTATAGCAGCCTTCCAGTACCTAAAGGGGCTACAGGAAAGCTGGAGAGGGGCTTTGGACAAGGGCATGTAGTGATAGGACAAGGGGAAATGGCTTTAAACTGAAAGAGGGCAGATTTAGATTGGATCTAAGGAAGAAATTTTTCACGCAGAGGGTGGTGAGGCACTGGCACAGGTTGTCCAGAGAAGCTGTGGCTGCCCCATCCCTGGAAGTGTCCAAGGCCAGGTTGGATGAGGCTTTGGGCAACCTGGTGTAGTGGAGGGTTTCCCTGCCCATGGCAGGGGGGTTGGAACTAGATGATCTTTGAGGTCCCTTCCAACCCAAACCATTCCATGATTCTATGAAGAGCCACCAGCCCCCTTCTTCTCCCCGGGGCCTGAGCCTGGCCAGGTTGCACCATCACAGCATGCACATGTTTCGGAGATGCTGCTGGGGCGCATCCTCTGACGGCCTCGTTCTGGAAGTTGATAGGGAAGCCGAGAAAGCTGTTGCAAGCCTCGTGCTTAGTTTGCATTCATTTCCTTCCCAAACTCTCATTACCCGAAAGAGAAAGAGAGAGAGAGAGTGAGTGCATTCAAGTGGAAATGGTTGGAGTGCACTTAGAGGAATTTAGCCAAAAGGAAAAGGATAGATGATGGTGGGGTTTTTATTTTTTTTTTTTTATTCTCTAAAAAAAAAAAAATAAAAAAAAAAATCCTCCAGAACTTAAAACTGTTTTAATCAGCTGAAAAACATACGTGGGCTTTACAGCTCTGAGACAGCTTGCACAGGCTCTGATAAATGCCTATCGCTCATTTGCATACGCTAACAGCTACACTTTAATCAGCCTCCTAATCCCTGATGATATTAATGAATTTTTTTTATGCTCTCTCTCTCTCTTCTCCAACCCCCCTCCCTTTTTTTTTTTTTTTTTTTTTTTTAGTATCATGTTTGCTAATTCAAAACCGATCAGCGGCTTCTGTGTGCCTTTTTTTATGCAGGAAATAATGGGTGAGCTTGGTACTCCTGTTATCCTGCTCTCACAAATAATTAAGACTACAAAGGGTACAAATCAGTCTGAATGCACGGCACAAAGGCTCAAGCTATGCAAAGGTCTTTTTCTCTCTCTCTCTCTTCTCTCTCTCTTTCTCTCTTTTCATTTATTCTCTTCTTCTGACAAGAGGTGGCTTAGAAAGATACTTAGCAAAGCAATGAACTGGTCACTCCCAAAAAGCCAGAATTTCCCAGCCATTTTAAATGCTCATGATACAAATATGGACTCTATTTATTTTTTTTTCTTAATGCTTGCTCGCTCCGTTACTTGGTGCATCCTGCTTCTGGGGGAGGAGGCTGCCTGCTAGAAAAAGTCTTCCACTGAAATGTTTTACCTTTGTTTTGGTGGTTCTGCTTTTCTCCTTGGGAGGGCTTGGCATGGGAGGATGCCACAGATTTTGAGGGCGGGAGATCTGGAAAGGTCTTTCTTGCATATGTGGTCACAGAGAAAGGGAGCGGTGGAACAAGTGAATCCATTTAGTGGGAAAAGCTGGCTGCATGAGCCTAAATACAGGAGAATTTGTCCAGCTTCGGGGCAGATCAGAGGCTCTAGGTGCTTTCTGGTATTGACCCAGTCTCCAGACTATCCATAGACCTCATGTGAACTCCCAGCCTGTTAGGCAATTTCCCCTCACTCTGGTCAAGGTCAACTGGTAGATGCAGCTGCTTGAGTCAAGCAGACCCTTCCCTTCTCCTGTCCCACCCTTGGGTGCAGCCATGAAGGTTCAAGGTGGAGTTTGCGTGAGAGCCACTGCAGGTCGCCTCTACAACTCTGGTAGAGTGACTGACCTCCAAGAGATTCTTCATTTGGAACACCTTCTCATAGAATGGTTTGGGTTGGAAGGGACCTTCAAGATCATCTAGTTCCAACCCCCCCTGCCATGGGCAGGGACACCCTCCACTACACCAGGTTGCTCAAAGCCTCATCCAACCTGGCCTTGAACACCTCCATGGATGCGGCAGCCACAACTTCTCTGGGCAACCTGTTCCAGTGCCTCACCACCCTCATCTTGAAATTAAATCAACTATGAAACTGGCATTTCTGAATCCTTCTGGATTTTGCAGAGAATATGAAACACGTTCCACAGACCAACAGGCAGCCAATAAAAGTGCTACAGACTGTGACTGATTTGCATAGAAATGGATAGATGGACATACAGAGATCAACATGGTGGACCAACCAAGGAAGACTCTCAGAAATACACTTTCTTGATGCATTTGGTTACAGAGAGGGACTCAAGTCAAGCCACTGGCTGCAACATTGAAAACGACTGCTATAGTCCTGTAAAAATGATGCACCATATGAAGCCACACCGACACTGAAAGACAAAACAACAGCTGAACCTGAGTGGGTGACAAAACGAAATGTACCAAGAGCATACAGAAACTAACCAACTTGGTCAACAGAAAGTAATCACTTTTGTTAAAACTAGTAAATAAGGATTTGAATAAACCAAAAAATCTCAGTGCAATATCTAGAGGAAGCCTGTAGGCATGTTTGAAGTGTGCAAATCTAGACTTCCAAATTCAAGAGGATTTTCGTAGTAGGAAGCTGGGTAAGCTTGATGGAAAAGATGCATACTTTTGCTCAATAATTCTTTTAGAAGACGCAAGCAAACATCTCTGTAGGGTAATCTCAGCACTAACATACCACACACAGATCTCAGAAGATTAAGACAAGACTGAAACACGAGCAGATGATCTGATCTTTAGGACGACCATGAGCATCGACAACACGAAAATGCTTATGTTCTTTAGCAGTGCTTTTGCAGTTAGCCAGATGAGGGCAGATAAATTAGGGCAGGTAGAAGTATTCAACATCAAAGGGGTTTGTCAGCTCCAGGAAAAGCTCAGGCCGTCTTTGGAAAGCTCTGACCAGGAGACTTTTTGGAAATCCACGAGAACATCAGTACTGGGTTTCCTACTAATAATATTGGTTGAAGAAGGCAGGTTACTAACTGGCCAAGACCTCTCGCACAAGGCTTGGTACAAACGCTGAACATAATGATCTCTCCCTGAAAAGAGACCCAGGTAAACTAATATTTTTTTCTCACAGTGGAGAGGCACTGCTGACTGTTCCTTCCAGATGGTCCAGAACAGCCCAAAGATAACTGAAAATAGAATAAGGTTTGGTGTAAAGAGAAACTGTCAGAGAAGCATCAACGCTGGAACATTCTGAGGTTAACAGGGAGCTTAAAGACCCAAGCTGATGCGAGGTCATTTTGGTCTTGGCTGTCTTGCAAGATGATTTCTGAGCCATTGGCTAAAACATCCCAAAAGCTCTGCCCGCACTGAAAACGAAATACTGGCAATTGTTTTAGGTCATGAGTATTTTCATGAATATGTTTATGGGAAGAATTCAATCAAGGTAGAAAGAGACCATAAAGCACTAGGAGCCATAGAGCAAAACCCATTGTACAATGAGCCACCTGGACTTCAGAAAAACGTAATGAAATTGCAAAAGTACTCATTAAACGTGAAATACAGGCCCAGTAAGGAGCTTAGCAGATACGCTTTCAAGAACACCTATAAATAATGAAAGCAATGAACTGCAGGAAGAGGAGCTTGAAGTAAATACGAGTCAAGTACTACCCATGTCTGAAATGAAATTTGACAAGTTCAAACAAGTAACACAAAATGACCCAAGTTGACAACAGTTTGGGGAAAGTAATTCTACATGGATGACCAAAGAAAATATCAAGCCAGTGCCGAGCATAAAAACTTATTGGGACTAGAGATATGAAATTGCTGCAGTTGATGGGATTGTGCACAAAGAACATCCTGTCATAATACAATATCAGCACGAGGTCAGAAACGCTAAGTGCTTTTCAGAGACAGAATCCTATAGGGTGCTGTGGAAAGAAAAGAGCTGTGAGGGCCCCAGGTCTGAATGCCACCATCAAAAGGAAATCTGATGTCTTCAATACAGACGGGAGCCAGGCTGATGCAAAAGACCCTCTGACACGACCTGAGGATGTGATTGGAGTGGATCCACGTTTAGTCTAGGTCTCTGCGATGGCAAATATGAAGTCTCAGCTAAGATCCTCAAGTCCATCTTCAGCTGGCGTGTAATTGACCGAGGAACTGACACATTGCAGATCTCCGTTTTCTGCTTTTGAGATTACAGACGACTCCAAGTGAAGGACAAACTCATGTTCTAGTGGCACGAGAGGCAAAGTGTTCATTGACATCAGTGGGAGCAAGATGGTGTCCTCAAGTTCCTAAAATACATTAAAGGTCTCCTCCTTACGGGTAGATGCTTTCAGCACAAGTGAACTCAGTGGAGAAGAGGAACTGCGCCCATGGATAAAGAACTAAAAGGAATCCCCACATTTCCATCCCATGGGAAGGAGACATTAAATGCACCACCTTCCTGTCTGTGTATTTCTGGATTTACTTCCATACGTTACTAAGGATGTTCAGCCCATGCTTTCAGAGCTGCTCTGCACATGAAAAGGAATCCTGAAGGCAACAG
>NC_141475.1:0-72875 GCF_009769465.1 Tauraco erythrolophus | reverse complement strand
AGCTGCTCCCTCCCCTCCTGGCCGCATCCCCAGCCTGCCTGCACTGCAGCCTGCTCCAGTGTCACCTGCTCCGAGTACTGGTGTGGTAAAAAATGATGATAATGACTGTGACTTTGCATGTGGCCAACAGACTTCAATAGATAAGCTTCAAGCTTTCTGCAGTTTTTTGAAAGAGTCAGGATATTTTGTGTGAGATAAGGACAAATAGTTTAATGGGATTTTTTTTATCCACGTCTTAAATGGAGGCTTCAGAAAAACGAAAGGGACACCTTTAAATGAGTGCTAGCCATTTTCTACTCACCTCTGGATATTTCAGTCCTGCTTTGGAAAAACAATAATAATTATTTTTTATGATTTCTTTCTCAAGTGGCTTTTTATTTAAACAGATGCTTTAGTTTGTAAGATGAAAACCTTTGGGGTTTTATTTTGTTTTCAATAAAATTCCAGGCTCTAGTGAAGAGAAAATGCAAATCTGAAATCATTCATCTCCTCTTTCTTACAAACACAAAAATCTTTTGTTCCTAAAGAGAAACTAAGTAGGGGAGGAAAAAAAAATCCCAACCTCATGATTTGAAAGAAAATGTAGCAATACTTATCAAGCTCTCCCTCTCTTTCCTTAGTATTTAGAAGGCTCAACTATATTTTCTTCTTGCTATTAAGGTTCTTAATTATGCATTGTCTGTTTATTTTGAATAACTGAAAGACTGTGCCAAAAAAAGGAGGAAAGAGGGAAAGAGAGGGAGAAGGAAAAGACAGATACTCATTTCCTCTTGCAAACTGCTAATCATTGTAAATGGCCACAGAGGCCAGAGGAGACTGCGAGAAATACTATCAAGTGTGAAGGAATAAAAAAACCCTAGACTACGGTACGGGGGGAGGAGGGAGCGGGGAGAAGGAAAGAAATATTCTTGGTACTAAAGCAACTAGACGGGAAAGAGTAATGGAAACGAAGCACAGTAAGGGGTCCTGGCAAGCCCTGTAAGCAAAGCAAGTAAAACGAGGGAGATAGGGAATTGGGAAAGAAACGGGTTTTATCGTTATGTGCTGAATATATCGGCAGAACCCATCTCTGTATCAGAGAATGCTCGTAGTCATTTCTTAGCAGGGCTCTGTGAAGCCCCGTCCTTACCAGAATTTTCACGTCACCGCCCGGCTGTTCCCCTCTCCTTCCTTCGCCGGCTGCGAGCTGCGGTGGGGAGAGCAGCTCCGCTCCCAGAGCCGGGATGGGGAGAGCAGCTCCGCTCCCAGAGCCGGGAGCTGGGACGGGGAGAGCAGCTCCGCTCCCAGAGCCGGGAGCCGGGATGGGGAGAGCAGCTCCGCTCCCAGAGCCGGGATGGGGAGAGCAGCTCCGCTCCCAGAGCTGGGATGGGGAGAGCAGCTCCGCTCCCAGAGCTGGGATGGGGAGAGCAGCTCCGCTCCCAGAGCTGGGATGGGGAGAGCAGCTCCGCTCCCAGAGCCGGGAGCTGGGATGGGGAGAGCGGCTCCGCTCCCAGAGCCGGGAGCTGGGATTGTTACTGATACTTAGAATTTTTGGTAATTAAAGTTTAATCAATAGTTTTTTTAATTATAAACTAGTTAGTAGTTGATTTTAATAATATAGAATTATAAGAAATCTTCTAAGGAAAAGTGTGCTCGTGTAGTAAACACATGCTGCTATGAAACTGCTGCTATGGAACTCGTGTATAGCCCTGTACCGGGACCAAAGGGATCGGTCAGAATCATCCAGTAAGAACATGTAGTACAAAGCACAAGTTGATTTGTAAATTGATTTATGATACCTATATAGAACTAGAGGAATGCATGTAGCTATCAAGGTCTAGATTAATGAAGATGGGGAAAGCCAACCATAACGGTTTCATAATGGTTTATGGGTACCTGCCAGGAACCGTGATCTTAAGCAAAAGGTAATTCCGGCAGGGGGAGATCGCGACCACCGAATCACAGACCACCTACCTATATTGCACACCAGACTCATTTCCAGATGATTCTAACTTTGATGGCACGGAATCAGAAATGGGAGGAGAATATGCTAATGATTTTCGGGAATTTATATGTTTATGTATGATTTCCTAATGGATTTGCATATGTCAGCTCTATATAAGAAGTTTGACTTCGGTGCAGGGGGCGCACGCTAGGAAGAGATATCCCCCGTGCACCCGGCGCCGCAATAAAGAAGTGTCTGCTTATCTACATCCCATTGGTGTTGATAAGTTTCTTATTCCGGATTTTCGGTAACAGGATGGGGAGAGCAGCTCCGCTCCCAGAGCCGGGAGCTGGGATGGGGAGAGCAGCTCCGCTCCCAGGGCTGGGATGGGGAGAGCAGCTCCGCTCCCAGAGCCGGGATGGGGAGAGCGGCTCCCCTCCCAGAGCCGGGAGATGGGATGGGGAGAGCAGCTCCGCTCCCAGAGCCGGGATGGGGAGAGCAGCTCCGCTCCCAGTGCTGGGATGGGGAGAGCAGCTCCGCTCCCAGAGCCGGGATGGGGAGAGCAGCTCCGCTCCCAGAGCTGGGATGGGGAGAGCAGCTCCGCTCCCAGAGCCGGGAGCCGGGATGGGGAGAGCAGCTCCGCTCCCAGAGCCGGGAGCTGGGATGCGGAGAGCAGCTCCGCTCCCAGAGCCGGGATGGGGAGAGCAGCTCCGCTCCCAGAGCCGGGAGCCGGGATGCGGAGAGCAGCTCCGCTCCCAGAGCCGGGATGGGGAGAGCAGCTCCGCTCCCAGAGCCGGGATGGGGAGAGCGGCTCCGCTCCCAGAGCCGGGAGCTGGGATGGGGAGAGCGGCTCCGCTCCCAGAGCTGGGAGCTGGGATGGGGAGAGCAGCTCCGCTCCCAGAGCCGGGATGGGGAGAGCAGCTCCGCTCCCAGAGCTGGGATGGGGAGAGCAGCTCCGCTCCCAGAGCCGGGATGGGGAGAGCAGCTCCGCTCCCAGAGCCGGGATGGGGAGAGCAGCTCCGCTCCCAGAGCGGGGATGGGGAGAGCGGCTCCGCTCCCAGAGCCGGGAGCTGGGACGGGGAGAGCAGCTCCGCTCCCAGAGCCGGGAGCTGGGATGGAGAGAGCAGCTCCGCTCCCAGAGCCGGGAGCCGGGATGGGGAGAGCAGCTCCGCTCCCAGGGCTGTGATGGGGAGAGCAGCTCCGCTCCCAAAGCCGGGATGGGGAGAGCAGCTCCGCTCCCAGAGCTGGGATGGGGAGAGCAGCTCCGCTCCCAGAGCCGGGATGGGGAGGGAAAGCAGCGCCGCTCCCAGAGCCGGGATGGGGAGAGCAGCTCCGCTCCCAGAGCTGGGAGCTGGGATGGGGAGAGCGGCTCCGCTCCCAGAGCTGGGGTGGGGAGAGCAGCGCCGCTCCCAGAGCCGGGAGCTGGGATGGGGAGAGCGGCTCCGCTCCCAGAGCCGGGATGGGGAGAGCGGCTCCGCTCCCAGAGCCGGGATGGGGAGAGCGGCTCCGCTCCCAGAGCCGGGAGCTGGAATGGGGAGAGCGGCTCCGCTCCCAGAGCCGGGAGCTGGGACGGGGAGAGCAGCTCCGCTCCCAGAGCCGGGAGCCGGGATGGGGAGAGCAGCTCCGCTCCCAGAGCCGGGATGGGGAGAGCAGCTCCGCTCCCAGAGCCGGGAGCGGGGATGGGGAGAGTGACTCCGCTCCCAGAGCTGGGATGTGGAGAGCGGCTCCGCTCCCAGAGCCGGGAGCTGGGATGGAGAGAGCAGCTCCGCTCCCAGAGCCGGGAGCTGGGATGGGGAGAGCAGCTCCGCTCCCAGGGCTGGGATGGGGAGAGCAGCTCCGCTCCCAGAGCCGGGAGCTGGGACGGGGAGAGCAGCTCCGCTCCCAAAGCCGGGATGGGGAGAGCAGCTCCGCTCCCAGAGCTGGGATGGGGAGAGCAGCTCCGCTCCCAGAGCCGGGATGGGGAGAGCAGCTCCGCTCCCAGAGCCGGGATGGGGAGAGCAGCTCCGCTCCCAGAGCTGGGAGCTGGGATGGGGAGAGCGGCTCCGCTCCCAGTGCTGGGATGGGGAGAGCGGCTCCGCTCCCAGTGCTGGGGTGGGGAGAGCGGCGCCGCTCCCAGAGCCGGGAGCTGGGACGGGGAGAGCGGCTCCGCTCCCAGAGCCGGGATGGGGAGAGCGGCTCCGCTCCCAGTGCTGGGATGGGGAGAGCAGCTCCGCTCCCAGAGCCGGGATGGGGAGAGCAGCTCCGCTCCCAGAGCTGGGATGGGGAGAGCAGCTCCGCTCCCAGGGCTGGGATGGGGAGAGAAGCGCCGCTCCCAGAGCAGGGAGCTGGGATGGGGAGAGCGGCTCCGCTCCCAGTGCTGGGATGGGGAGAGCGGCTCCGCTCCCAGTGCTGGGGTGGGGAAAGCAGCGCCGCTCCCAGAGCCGGGAGCTGGGACGGGGAGAGCGGCTCCGCTCCCAGAGCCGGGATGGGGAGAGCAGCTCCGCTCCCAGAGCCGGGAGCTGGAAAGGGGAGAGCGGCTCCGCTCCCAGAGCCGGGAGCTGGGACGGGGAGAGCGGCTCCGCTCCCAGAGCCGGGAGCCGGGATGCGGAGAGCAGCTCCGCTCCCAGAGCCGGGATGGGGAGAGCAGCTCCGCTCCCAGAGCCGGGAGCTGGGATGGGGAGAGCAGCTCCGCTCCCAGGGCTGGGATGGGGAGAGCCGCGCCGCTCCCAGAGCCGGGAGCTGGGACGGGGAGAGCAGCTCCGCTCCCAGAGCCGGGATGGGGAGAGCAGCTCCGCTCCCAGAGCCGGGATGGGGAGAGCAGCTCCGCTCCCAGAGCCGGGATGGGGAGAGCAGCTCCGCTCCCAGAGCCGGGATGGGGAGAGCGGCTCCGCTCCCAGAGCTGGGAGCTGGGATGGGGAGAGCGGCTCCGCTCCCAGTGCTGGGATGGGGAGAGCGGCTCCGCTCCCAGTGCTGGGGTGGGGAGAGCAGCGCCGCTCCCAGAGCCGGGAGCTGGGACGGGGAGAGCGGCTCCGCTCCCAGAGCCGGGATGGGGAGAGCGGCTCCGCTCCCAGTGCTGGGATGGGGAGAGCAGCTCCGCTCCCAGAGCCGGGATGGGGAGAGCAGCTCCGCTCCCAGAGCTGGGATGGGGAGAGCAGCTCCGCTCCCAGAGCCGGGAGCCGGGATGGGGAGAGCAGCTCCGCTCCCAGAGCCGGGAGCCGGGATGGGGAGAGCAGCGCCGCTCCCAGAGCCGGGAGCTGGGATGGGGAGAGCAGCTCCGCTCCCAGAGCCGGGAGCTGGGATGGGGAGAGCAGCGCCGCTCCCAGAGCCGGGAGCTGGGATGGGGAGAGCAGCTCCGCTCCCAGAGCCGGGATGGGGAGAGCGGCTCCGCTCCCAGAGCCGGGAGCCGGAATGCGGAGAGCAGCTCCGCTCCCAGAGCCGGGATGGGGAGAGCAGCGCCGCTCCCAGAGCCGGGAGCTGGGACGGGGAGAGCAGCTCCGCTCCCAAAGCCGGGATGGGGAGAGCAGCTCCGCTCCCAGAGGTGGGAGCTGGAAATGGGAGAGCAGCTCCGCTCCCAGAGCCGGGAGCTGGGATGTGGAGAGCGGCTCCGCTCCCAGAGCCGGGAGCTGGGACGGGGAGAGCAGCTCCGCTCCCAGAGCCGGGATGGGGAGAGCAGCTCCGCTCCCAGAGCCGGGAGCTGGGATGGGGAGAGCAGCTCCGCTCCCAGGGCTGGGATGGGGAGAGAAGCGCCGCTCCCAGAGCCGGGATGGGGAGAGCGGCTCCGCTCCCAGAGCCGGGAGCTGGGATGGGGAGAGCAGCTCCGCTCCCAGGGCTGGGATGGGGAGAGCAGCTCCGCTGCCAGAGCCGGGATGGGGAGAGCGGCTCCCCTCCCAGAGCCGGGAGATGGGATGGGGAGAGCAGCTCCGCTCCCAGAGCCGGGATGGGGAGAGCAGCTCCGCTCCCAGAGCCGGGATGGGGAGAGCAGCTCCGCTCCCAGAGCCGGGATGGGGAGAGCAGCTCCGCTCCCAGAGCTGGGATGGGGAGAGCAGCTCCGCTCCCAGAGCCGGGAGCCGGGATGGGGAGAGCAGCTCCGCTCCCAGAGCCGGGAGCTGGGATGCGGAGAGCAGCTCCGCTCCCAGAGCCGGGATGGGGAGAGCAGCTCCGCTCCCAGAGCCGGGAGCCGGGATGCGGAGAGCAGCTCCGCTCCCAGAGCCGGGATGGGGAGAGCAGCTCCGCTCCCAGAGCCGGGAGCTGGGATGGGGAGAGCAGCTCCGCTCCCAGAGCCGGGAGCTGGGATGGGGAGAGCGGCTCCGCTCCCAGAGCCGGGAGCTGGGATGGGGAGAGCAGCTCCGCTCCCAGAGCCGGGATGGGGAGAGCAGCTCCGCTCCCAGAGCTGGGATGGGGAGAGCAGCTCCGCTCCCAGAGCCGGGATGGGGAGAGCAGCTCCGCTCCCAGAGCCGGGATGGGGAGAGCAGCTCCGCTCCCAGAGCTGGGATGGGGAGAGCAGCTCCGCTCCCAGAGCCGGGAGCTGGGACGGGGAGAGCAGCTCCGCTCCCAGAGCCGGGAGCTGGGATGGAGAGAGCAGCTCCGCTCCCAGAGCCGGGAGCTGGGATGGGGAGAGCAGCTCCGCTCCCAGGGCTGGGATGGGGAGAGCAGCTCCGCTCCCAGAGCCGGGATGGGGAGAGCAGCTCCGCTCCCAGAGCTGGGATGGGGAGAGCAGCTCCGCTCCCAGAGCCGGGATGGGGAGGGAAAGCAGCGCCGCTCCCAGAGCCGGGATGGGGAGAGCGGCTCCGCTCCCAGAGCTGGGAGCTGGGATGGGGAGAGTGGCTCCGCTCCCAGAGCCGGGATGGGGAGAGCAGCGCCGCTCCCAGAGCCGGGAGCTGGGATGGGGAGAGCGGCTCCGCTCCCAGAGCCGGGATGGGGAGAGCGGCTCCGCTCCCAGAGCCGGGATGGGGAGAGCGGCTCCGCTCCCAGAGCCGGGAGCTGGGACGGGGAGAGCGGCTCCGCTCCCAGAGCCGGGAGCTGGGACGGGGAGAGCAGCTCCGCTCCCAGAGCCGGGAGCCGGGATGCGGAGAGCAGCTCCGCTCCCAGAGCCGGGATGGGGAGAGCAGCTCCGCTCCCAGAGCCGGGAGCGGGGATGGGGAGAGCGACTCCGCTCCCAGAGCTGGGATGTGGAGAGCGGCTCCGCTCCCAGAGCCGGGAGCTGGGATGGGGAGAGCAGCTCCGCTCCCAGAGCCGGGAGCTGGGATGGGGAGAGCAGCTCCGCTCCCAGAGCTGGGATGGGGAGAGCAGCTCCGCTCCCAGAGCCGGGAGCTGGGACGGGGAGAGCGGCTCCGCTCCCAAAGCCGGGATGGGGAGAGCAGCTCCGCTCCCAGAGCCGGTATGGGGAGAGCGGCTCCGCTCCCAGAGCCGGGATGGGGAGAGCAGCTCCGCTCCCAGAGCCGGGATGGGGAGAGCAGCTCCGCTCCCAGAGCTGGGAGCTGGGATGGGGAGAGCGGCTCCGCTCCCAGTGCTGGGATGGGGAGAGCGGCTCCGCTCCCAGTGCTGGGGTGGGGAGAGCAGCGCCGCTCCAGAGCCGGGAGCTGGGACGGGGAGAGCGGCTCCGCTCCCAGAGCCGGGATGGGGAGAGCGGCTCCGCTCCCAGTGCTGGGATGGGGAGAGCAGCTCCGCTCCCAGAGCCGGGATGGGGAGAGCAGCTCCGCTCCCAGAGCTGGGATGGGGAGAGCAGCTCCGCTCCCAGGGCTGGGATGGGGAGAGAAGCGCCGCTCCCAGAGCTGGGAGCTGGGATGGGGAGAGCGGCTCCGCTCCCAGTGCTGGGATGGGGAGAGCGGCTCCGCTCCCAGTGCTGGGGTGGGGAAAGCAGCGCCGCTCCCAGAGCCGGGAGCTGGGACGGGGAGAGCAGCTCCGCTCTCAGAGCCGGGAGCTGGAAAGGGGAGAGCGGCTCCGCTCCCAGAGCCGGGAGCTGGGACGGGGAGAGCAGCTCCGCTCCCAGAGCCGGGAGCCGGGATGCGGAGAGCAGCTCCGCTCCCAGAGCCGGGATGGGGAGAGCAGCTCCGCTCCCAGAGCCGGGAGCTGGGATGGGGAGAGCAGCTCCGCTCCCAGAGCCGGGATGGGGAGAGCAGCTCCGCTCCCAGAGCCGGGAGCTGGGACGGGGAGAGCAGCTCCGCTCCCAGAGCCGGGATGGGGAGAGCAGCTCCGCTCCCAGAGCTGGGATGGGGAGAGCAGCTCCGCTCCCAGAGCCGGGATGGGGAGAGCAGCTCCGCTCCCAGAGCCGGGATGGGGAGAGCAGCTCCGCTCCCAGAGCTGGGAGCTGGGATGGGGAGAGCGGCTCCGCTCCCAGTGCTGGGATGGGGAGAGCGGCTCCGCTCCCAGTGCTGGGGTGGGGAGAGCAGCTCCGCTCCCAGAGCCGGGAGCTGGGATGGGGAGAGCGGCTCCGCTCCCAGAGCCGGGATGGGGAGAGCGGCTCCGCTCCCAGAGCCGGGATGGGGAGAGCAGCTCCGCTCCCAGAGCCGGGATGGGGAGAGCAGCTCCGCTCCCAGAGCCGGGATGGGGAGAGCAGCTCCGCTCCCAGAGCCGGGAGCTGGGATGGGGAGAGCGGCTCCGCTCCCAGAGCCGGGAGCCGGGATGGGGAGAGCAGCGCCGCTCCCAGAGCCGGGAGCTGGGATGGGGAGAGCAGCTCCGCTCCCAGAGCCGGGAGCTGGGATGGGGAGAGCAGCGCCGCTCCCAGAGCCGGGAGCTGGGATGGGGAGAGCAGCTCCGCTCCCAGAGCCGGGATGGGGAGAGCGGCTCCGCTCCCAGAGCCGGGAGCCGGAATGCGGAGAGCAGCTCCGCTCCCAGAGCCGGGATGGGGAGAGCAGCGCCGCTCCCAGAGCCGGGAGCTGGGACGGGGAGAGCAGCTCCGCTCCCAAAGCCGGGATGGGGAGAGCAGCTCCGCTCCCAGAGGTGGGAGCTGGAAATGGGAGAGCAGCTCCGCTCCCAGAGCCGGGAGCTGGGATGTGGAGAGCGGCTCCGCTCCCAGAGCCGGGAGCTGGGATGGGGAGAGCGGCTCCGCTCCCAGGGCTGGGATGGGGATAGCAGCGCCGCTCCCAGAGCCGGGAGCTGGGATGGGGAGAGCGGCTCCGCTCCCAGAGCCGGGAGCTGGGATGGGGAGAGCAGCGCCGCTCCCAGAGCTGCAGCGGCCCCGCTGCTGAGTCCGGCGGGCAGAAAGCACCAGCCTGGCTGCCCCCCAGAGCGGGGCAGTGACCGCCAGCTCCAGCTTTGACCTCCAGCTCCAGCTCTTTGCCGACAGCCGTGCCCTCGAGGGTGGATCAATGTCAAGGATGACACAAGAGGCTCGGCCGGATGCAGATAGAAAGCTCCAGGCGCCGAAAGTAATATCAAGGTGGCAGTGGCAGCCTTTCCAGTCCTTGCCTCAGGAACTCTTCACGGCACTGGCCCCAGTGGTCCCCGAGCCGTTGAAGGGGGTTATTGCCTCTCGGCAGCCCAGGCTAAAGCTCTGTTGTTACCAAGTGAATTCTGTGCTAAATATTAGCGCTGGTGCTGTGAGAGCTGTCGCTCTCCTGTTTTACATCTATCAATATTAAAGAAGATAGAAGGAAGTCACTGGATGGGAATATTGCTCCTAGAGTTCAACAGAGAGACCTGCTGAATCAGAAAAGCATCGTTTCATGGCTTACATTTCACAAGAAAGAAAGAAGAGTTATTTGTGCAAGCAAAGGACAAATGACCGTTTTGCTAAAGAACAGTTTAGAAGGAGAGGCTCAGATTGCAGAAAAATTGCGTCCTGCACTCTGGGATTTTTTTCCTAGTTGTGCTTAGATCTTTTTATATTCAGAGTTAACTTACATTCAGGACATTTTTTATGTTTGGATTCTGGTTTTGAAATACTAAACTGATATAAAAACATGCAAACAATATCAAACGTCCTCAAAAACACAAAAGGAACATTTACATTATGTAAAAACCCTGAAAATATACATTAACATCTATGTTACCATTCAGCTAAATTTCCAAAGGGAGTTCCTACAGTTCCGTATCCCAATCCTTGCATGTACAGATAGTGTTTATGCACACAAAAACTAGAAATAGCCAGTTGTCCAGGCACAGTGGCAATACACGGTAATTTTTTTATACTGCCGTGATAATACTGAGCAGCTGCCAGGTGTGAGTAACTAAGTGCACATAACACAGAGCTCTTGCCCAACAGGCGTCCCTATGGGGGGCAGAAGAGAGGTTCAGCCCGGCGACTGATCCTGGACGTTTCGACGGAGGGGCTTCTCCCTAACAACCCCTTGGTCTTTTGCCATTTTATACTTTTTCATTTCATTTCTTTTAGGTGGAGCTCCAGTGACTCTAGTCATACATCACTTTATTAGGACTGGTGAAATTTCTTCTCGTGAGGGGTGGTCCCAGCTCGGAGGCAGGTGGCGGTGTGACTTGGTACCTAAAGGACACGATTTCACCATCACTGCGGAGGCAGCGGTTGTGATTCACCTTTATCCTCACCAGGCGCCCCTTATCCCTGAGAACAGGGATGAGCCGTGATACCTCCGTACCACTCTGCTCCCCATTTCCAGGATATTGCGTAGGCCTTGTTTGTTCCTGGGAGCAGCAGCTGTGTCTCGCTCCAAAGGTGCTCTAATATTGCGGCCTTTGAGCTGAGCTTTGCAAAGCGGTGTTTCCCCACTTTGCATAATTTCGGTTATTTTCCCCCAAAGTTTGTCACAGCGCTGTAGTGAACGACAGGCATCTCTCCTGCCACAGCTCTTGGGACAGGACAGTCTTCCTTACTTGGAAACACCCAGCCTCAACTCCCTGGAACGCTGGGAACAGGAGCCTTTGGAGCACCAGGGCCCAATGCATCCACAGCTCCTCTGGGCTTTGGAGCCCTCAGCCTGCTGTGGGAAGTGTACGTGAACTGGAGTTGAATTTGCTGCTTCCCGGCTGGTTTCAGATGTGCCTGAGCACAGGACACGTCCCACCCAAACGCTTTGCAGGGGAAAAACCTGCTTGAGCATCTGTTTGAGGCTGCTTCTGTTCTCAGTAGCAGTGGAGGCCATGTTAATAACATTTTTTGGTGCTAATTATATATAGATATCTAGTACTGTTATGCCATAAACGTTACTGTTACGTCACAAACGCTGATATTTCATCATAAACATTAGTATTACGTCATAAACGCTACTGTGACGTCATAAACGTTACCATGACGTCATAAATGCTACTGTTATGTCATAAACGTTAATGTTGCATCATAAACGCTACTGTGACACCATAGACATCATATTACATCATAAAAGTTACTATTACATCACAAACGCTACTGTGACGTCATAAATGCTAGTGTGACGTCATAAACATTACTGTGACACCATAAATGCCACTGTGACGTCATAAACGCTACTGTGGCGTCGTAAATGATACTGTGTCGTCATAAAAGCTACTGTGACGTCATAAACGCCACTGTGACGTCATAAACGATACTGTGACGTCATAAACGCTATTGTGACGTCATAAATTCTGATATCACATCATAAAAGTTAGTATTAGGTCATAAACGCCACTGTGACATAAAAGTTACTATAGCATCATAAACGCTATTGTGACATCATAAACTCTGATATTACATCATAAAAGTTACTATTAGGTAATAAACGCCACTGTGACGTCATAAACGCTACTGTGACGTCATAAATTCTGTTATTGCATCATTGAAGTTACTGTGACGTCATAAATGCTACTGTTGCATCATAAACATTACAGTGACGTCATAAACGCTACTGTTATGTCATAAATGATACTGTGACGTCATAAACGCTACTGTGACATCATAAAAGTTACTGTAGCATCATAAACGCAATTGTGACATCATAAACGCTACTGTGACATCATAAATGTTACCGTGATGTCATAAACGCTACTGTTACATCATAAAATCTGATATTACATCATAAAAGTTACTGTTACATCATAAACGCTACTGTGACATCATAAACGCTACTGTGTCATCATAAACGCTACTGTGCCATCATAAACTCTGATATTACGTCATAAAAGTTACTGCAACGTCACAAACGCTACTGTGACGTCATAAACGTTACCCTGACGTCATAAACGCTACTGTTATGTCATAAACCTTACTGTTGCATCATAAACGCTACTGTGACATCATAAACGCCGCTGTGACGCCATAAACACTATTGTGACGTCATAAACGCTATTGTGATGCCATAAACGATACTGTGACGTCATAAACGCTACTGTGACATCATAAACCCCGCTGTGACATCATAGACGTTACTATTATGTCATAAACGATATTGTGACGTCATGAATGGTATTGCGACGTCATAAACGTTATTGTGACGTCATAAATGCGACTGTGACGTCATAAATATTACTATTATGTAATAGACCCTACTGTGACGTCATGAATGGTATTGTGACATCATAAAAGTCACTATTATGTCATAAACGCTAATGTGACATCATAAACGCCATTCTGACGTCACAAACGTTATTGTGACGTCATAAACGCAACTGTGACGTCGTAAACGTTACTATTATGTCATAAATGATATTGTGACGTCATGAATGGTATCGTGATGTCATAACGCCACTGTGACGTCATAAACGCCCCTGTGACGTCATAAACATTATTAACATGCCATAAACGCTACTGTGACATCATAAACGTTATTGTGACATCATAAACATTATTGTGACATCATAAATGCTACTGTGACGTCATAAACGCCACTGTGACATCATAAACGATATTGTGACGTCATAAACGCTACTGTGACGCCATAAACTACACTGTGACATCACGAACGTTATTGTGATGTCATAAACGCGACTGTGACGTCATAAACGCTACTGTGACGTCATAAACACCACTGTGACATCATAAACGTTACTATTATGTCATAAACATTATTGTGACGTCATAAACGCTACCGTGACATCATAAACGTTACTATTATGTCATAAACATTATTGTGACATCATAAACGCTACTGTGACGTCATAAACGCCACTGTGACATCATAAACGTTATTGTGATGTCATAAACGCTACTGTGACGTCATAAATATAACTATTATGTCATAGACCCTACTGTGACGTCATAACGCTATTGTGATGTCATAAACAACACTGTGACATCATAAACGTTATTGTGACATCATAAACGCGACTGTGACGTCATAAACGCCACTGTGACATCATAAACGTTATTGTGACATCATAAACACTATTGTGACATCATAAATGCTACTGTGACGTCATAAACGCCACTGTGACATCATAAACGTTACAATTATGTCATAAACATTATTGTGACATCATAAATGCTACTGTGACGTCATAAACGCCACTGTGACATCATAAACGATATTGTGACGTCATAAACGATATTGTGATGTCATAAACGCTACTGTGACGTCATAAATATTACTATTATGTCATAGACCCTACTGTGACATCATAAACGTTATTGTGACGTCATAAACACTACTGTGACGTCATAAACACCACCGTGACATCATAAACGTTATTGTGATGTCATAAACACTACTGTGACGTCATAGATATTACTATTATGTCATAGACCCTACTGTGACATCATGAATGGTATTGTGACATCATAAACGCTACTGTGACGTCATAAATATTACTATGATGTCATAGACCCTACTGTGACGTCATGAATGTTATTGTGACGTCATAAACGCTACTGTGACATCATAAACGTTATTGTGACGTCATAAATGCTAGTTACGTCATAAATGCTACTGTGACCTCATAAACGTTACTATCACATCATAAACGTTACTATTATGTCATACACGATATCGTGACATCATAAACGCCACTGTGACCTCATAAACGATATTGTGATGTCATAAACGCTACTGTGACGTCATAAATATAACTATTATGTCATAGACCCTACTGTGATGTCATAACGCTATTGTGACGTCATAAACGACACTGTGACATCATAAACGTTATTGTGACATCATAAACGCGACTGTGACGTCATAAACGCCACTGTGACATCATAAACGTTACTATTACGTCATAAACGCTACTGTGACGTCATAAACGCTACTGTGACGTCATAAATGCTACCGTGACGTCATAAACTCTGATATTGCATCATAAACGTTACTGTTGCGTCATAGCGCTACTGTTATGTCATAAACTCTGATATTACTTCATAAATGTTACTGTTACGTCATAAGCATTACTGTTGCATCATAAACGTTACTGTGACGTCATAAACTCTGATATTTCATCATTAAAGTTACTGTGACTTCATAAATGTTACTGTTACATCATAAACGTTACTGGTACGTCATAAACTCTGATATTACATCATAAACGTTACTATTACCTCACAAATACAGTATGAGAGGAAAGGTGCAATCGAGCTTACTGGACTGTGTGGGTTCGTTGGCCTGGCACATCAGGCCCCCCAGAAGTATAAGGCTCCAGTGGACACTGGTGCCCAGTGCACCCTGATACCATCGAACTCGAGAGGGGCAGAATCCATCTGTATTTCTGGAGTGACAGAGGGGTCTCAACAACCGGCTGTGTTGGAGGCTGAAGTGAGCCTAACTGGAGACCAGTGGCAAAAACACCCCATTGTCACCGGCCCAGAAGCGCCGTGCATCCTTGGCATAGATTATCTTAAGAGAGGGTATTTCAAAGACCCAAAAGGGTACCGGTGGGCTTTTGGCATAGCTGCAGTAGAGACAGAAGAAGGCAGGCAGCTGTCTACTTTGCCTGGTCTCTCAACGGACCCTTCCGCTGTGGGATTGCTGAGGGTCGAAGAACAGCACAGGAATAGGAAACCCCAATCGCCCAGGAATTTTGGAAGTGATTACTAACTGGACTGAAGGTAAAGATTTTGGAAAGTCACCAGAGGAGGAGGAGGTGACACGCGCTGAGGAGGCCTCACCATATAATGAACTATCAGACAATGAGAAGAAATACGCTCTGTTTACTGATGGATCCTGTCATCTTGTAAGGAAACACTGAAAATGGAAAGCTGCTGTATGGAGTCCTACTCGACGGGTCGCAGAAGCTACTGAAGGAGAGAGTGAATCAAGTCAGTTTGCAGAGGTCAAAGCCATCCAACTGGCTTTAGACATTGCTGAACGAGAAAAGTGGCCAATGCTCTGTCTCTATACCGACTCATGGATGGTAGCAAATGCCCTGTGGGGATGGCTACGGCAATGGAAGCAGAGCAACTGGCAACGCAGAGGTAAACCCATCTGGGCTGCCCCGTTGTGGAAAGACATTGCTGCTCGAGTGGAGAAGCTGGCTGTAAAAGGACATCATGTAGATGCTCACGTACGCAAGAGTTGGGCCATGGAAGAACATCAAAACAATCAACAGGTGGATCAGGCTGCTAAGATTAAAGTGGCTCAGGTGGATCTGGACTGGCAACATAAGGGTGAAAAATTTCTAGCTCGTTGGGCCCATGATGCCTCAGGCCATCAAGGAAGAGATGCAACATACAGATGGGCTCGTGGTCGAGGGGTGGACTTAACTATGGACACTATTGCAGAGGTGATCCATGAATGTGAAACGTGTGCTGCAATCAAGCAAGCCAAGCGGTTAAAACCTCTTTGGTATGGAGGACGTCGGTTGAAATGTAAGTACGGAGAGGCTTGGCAAATTGACTATATCACACTTCCACAAACTCGCAGTGGCAAGCGTTACGTGCTCACAATGGTGCAAGCAACCACTGGATGGTTGGAAACCTATGCTGTGCCCCATGCCACCGCCCGGAACACGATCTTGGGCCTTGAAAAGCAAGTCTTGTGGCGGCATGGCACCCCAGAAAGAATTGAGTCAGACAACAGGACTCATTTCCGTAATACTCTTATAGACACTTGGGCCAAAGACCATGGCATCGAGTGGGTATATCACATCCCCTATCATGCACCAGCTTCTGGGAAGATTGAACGATATAACGGACTGCTAAAAACCACACTGAAAGCAATGGGTGGTGGAACCTTCAAACATTGGGATACACATTTAGCAAAAGCCACCTGGTTAGTCAACACTAGAGGATCTGCCAATCGAGCTGGTCCTGCCCAATCACAACTTTTACGTACTGTAGAAGGGGATAAAGTCCCTGTAGTGCACACAAGGAATATACTGGGGATGACAGTCTGGGTTATTCCTGCCTTGAGTAAAGGTAAACCCATTTGTGGGATTGCTTTTGCTCAAGGACCTGGGTGCACTTGGTGGGTGATGCAGAAGGACAGGGAAGTCCGGTGTGTACCTCAAGGGGGTTTGATGTTGGGTGAAAACAGACGATAAAATGAATTGAATTGTGTGATATTAATTGCTGAATAACCCTGTCCCTGCATGCCATCATTGCTATGGTTGTCACATTATACTAATGCCATCATATTAAGAATCATCCAGATTAATGAAGAGTGAACTTCGACAGAACTGATTCCAGACACCCAGCAACTTCCTCGAGATCAACATCTTCAACCTGCAGACGGCAGACATGGACTGTTGCCGGATACACCAGCTACGAGCTCCAGACGTCACACGCAACAAAGACTACATGTCATCCGTTCTACCGACTGCGCAAATTCCACATCATCTTTCCTGCCCTGAGAGACTGCTATAACAGACGAAGACACATTTTGGAGGGATGACCCATGGACTGAGGGAATAGTATATATGCAAGGTTTGAAGATGACGTGCATGGTATGGAATAAGGGGTGGATACTGTCCTGGTTTTAGCTGGGACAGAGTTAGCTCTTCTTTTTAGCAGCTAGAAGAGCTCCGTGTTTTGGTTTCACTCAGAGGCTCGCTCTGAGAAGCATGTTGATAGCAAGCTGATGTTTGTGGTTGGAAGTGAGACTCCAACGACTTTTCAGTGTGCCGTGTTCTGGCCAGAGTGCAGAGGCATGGCGCGATAAGGGGGCAGCATAGCTGGGATAAGGGGGCCACGATTCCCCTTGTGATTTGTGGTGGAACTTAAGATTGAGGGCCAAACTGGCCAATTACTATTCCATATCATGCAGCGTCATGCCCAGTATAAAAGTGAGGGACAGCTGGAGAGAAGGGCTTTTTGCACTTTTGCTCTTTCGCCGCCGCTTTTGCTCCTTTGCGCTTCTGCACTTTTGCTCTATTGCCTTTTTTCCCTGCCTATTCCAGTACTGCCACTCTCGGAGTACTCTCTCTCTCCCTCTCCCTCTCTATTTCAGGGCCTCACGTTCGTCCGGGATTGCAGCTTTGGGACGAGACGGGCTTCGGATAAGAGGGGGTGGTGAGCATCTACACTGTGTATTAAATCATCTGTATTAAATTGTTCTTATCTCAACCCATGTGTTTCCCAGTTCTCCTTTAATTCTCTCCCTCATCCCTGGGGCTGGGGGAGGGTGAGTGAGCGACTGTGTAGGCTTTGGTTGCCAGAGCGGCCTAACCCACGACAATGCATCACCACAGTCCACAAGAATTATTGTACACCACAGTCAAATTTTAGCTAGAATATTCCTGCTTCCACGGACTTTGCTAGAAATAGACTTATTTACAATAGTTTTTGCCCTGTTGCAATAAGAAGGAAATTACTGCTAGCGATGCCTACTGACCAAAACACTACATAGTCGACTTCAGTATTTCACACTACTAAAACTTGTTACAGAAACAAACACGCTTCTTGTTAAGTAGCAACACCACTCTGATCAGAAAACAGAACAAGAAAAGGCAAAGCACTGATATCCTTTTCCTTTTCAAGCATCTCAAAGAAGACAGAAAGAAATCTATTTGTTCAAAAGTCACGTCCCTTCAAAAAAGCCATTAAAATGTCATTTTCTCTAATGCCATTGCTAAAGCCACTGAGTAAACAGCAAGGTTTTCACTCATGAACGCTCCTTCGGAAAAAGATTTGCCTCTGATAAAACTTAAGAACACCGTCAGCCTGGGTGATTTCCATGGTGGTCTGTTGGCACCGTCCATGCCAGCCTACGGCTCTGGTTCCCTTAGGCTTTCCCGCAGGCTGGGGCTGCCAAAATCACCCTCCCTTACACCCCAGCAAAAGGGTTTGTGTCCAGCCAGGTGAGGTCTCTGGTCCTCCTCGCTGCGCAGGACATTAGCTCTGGCGCAGAGAGGGGAGGGCTACTAGGGATGGTCTCTGGGCTGCAGGGATGGTTTCTGCCATGGCCTTAGAGAAGAAGAAGAGCACGAGGTTTGTCTTTGGGTTCCAAGCAGCAGACGAGACATCAGGGACGCCCAGCAGCTGTGCCCAGTGCCTGGCCACCAAGGGCAGGGACAATCCTTGGGGGCACAAGGATTGCCTCGGGGTCAGCATCCCAAAGGCCTTTCTCTGAAGGATGCTGGGGGGAGGGGAGGTGGGTGGGGCTGTGGTGGGCGGGGCTGTGCACGAGGGGCGGGGCCTGTCATCCCCATGTCACAGTGCCAGCACCCGGCAACGCAGCAGTCACAGTGCCACCGGGCACTGTAAAAGGGAGCGTTCCCTGCACCAGCAGCCAGAGCTGGCCCAAGGGCGGCCTGAAGACACCTGAGAGCAAGTCCTGGACGAGCCTGTGGAATTACTTGGAGAGGTCTGAGAGAAGAAGACCAGAAGCTGCACAAGGCTGCTGGAGGAGAGAAGCACCAACTACTCCTGGAGGTGCCTGAGGCTATCAAGCTTTTTCAGCTGGAGAGCAAAGAAGACCAAGGGAATGCCTTCTTGAGGAGCACTGCAGAGCTCACCATCCTCTTCACCTACAGATCCAGGGGCAAGAGCTGTAAGAAGGGGGATGTGGAGATGTTGCCAGCGGTCCCAGGGCTTTGGAGCACCCACTGGTGTCCTGTCAGGCATGGGAAGGATTTTTGCCCCTAAGGTTGATCAGGCCAGGGGCCTTTGGCCACTTTTGGAAGCCCTCGAGATGGCTCCAGGTTGAGGGAGAACAGGGCTTGGACACCTCCTGGGAGGTGTGAGCAGGCTGTGGGAGGAGGAGGCAGGTCTTGCTCCCATGCTCAGGGAACAGCCGATCGCCACTGCTGCTGGGGTCAGGAAGGAATTTTCCCCTGGGGCAGATTGGTCCTGGGCCCGGGGGGTTTTTTGCCTTCCTCTGCAGCATTGAGCATGACCACTTGTCAGGGCTCCTCTGATCCCTTTTGGCTGGGTCACTGCCTGCTGCTCATGCACCACGAAGACAGCCTCTCGTTCCCCGAATCCGGGGAGAGGAAGGCTTTTTTTCTCCCACGCTGGGCCAGCAAGTGTCCCCGGGGGGTTTTTGCCTTCCTCTGCAGCACAGAGCACGGCCCCTTGCCAGGGCTCCTTTGGCCCGTTTGGGCCAGGTGCCCGCTGCTCCTGCTCCACGGAGGTGGCCCTCATGTCCTGCATCCAGGGGGAGGAAGCTTCTTAGACTCCCAGGGTGGGCCCCATGGTGGCCCTGGGAGTTGCTTCTTGTCCTCTGCAGTATTAAACACGGCCCCTTGCCGGGGCTCCTCTGGGCCCTTTCGGCTGCTTCTTGCTGCTGCTCTTGCCCCTCTCTCCCAGGCGCCATCGTGCCCTGGCTCTATCAGCCTCTCTCGCCCATGGCAAGGTTGGAGTGGGAGCTCTGCTCTTCCCTGGGCTGCATTTCCCCAGGGGTTGGTGCCTGTGCAGAACAGCCTGTGCTGGGAAGGGCCCCAGGCTTGCTGCCCCGTCTGGAGCTGCTACTTCCCAGCTCTCCTCGTGTGCCAGACAAGCGCAGGGCAGCACCAGAGCTCTTTTCCTGAACTCCTGGTCAAAGAGCACAGCTGAACAAGCTTTGTTATTCACCTCCTGGTGAGTGAAGGGAGAAAAGACAGAAGAGTCCAGTTCTGCTACGTTGTGCCTAGAGTTCTGCCTGACAAGCTCTGACCATGGCCTGCTCATCTAGTCTACTTTAGACATTGACGGTTGGCCACTCAGGCGACAGACGATTGGGCCAGATGGATCTTCTCACTGATGGCGTAATGTGTTGTCAGGCTCTTCTGTTTTAGCATGTTTTTCAATAGGAAATGAATCAGGCATTTCTCAGAAGGAATACAACGAGCCGAAAGAAATCCAAAAATAAATGAACAGGTATTGCTCCCCTTCAAAAGATTAGTGAGTATCTACTTCAGAAGCATGTCCTGATTCAGAGTAGAAGAAGTCAAACACTGGGGGATCTGCCTGAGTAGAGTCTCGGATGCATCGTGGAGCAGGCAGCTTTCAAAAAAAAATAACATCTTGCGGGGTAGCTTCCCTGGAGGAGTCTGGGGCTACTCCCCAGGAAATCAAGAGTCTTAAGAAGAGATCAAATGGCACTGGGAAATGCCTGGGAGGAGTCTCGAGTGGATCACAGACTACAGAGCTTCTCCCAAAGCAGAAAAATCCTCTGAGGTAGCTTCGCTCGAGGAGTCTGCGGCTGCTAACTGGGATATTAGGATTTTAAAGCAGAGATCAAACTACAGTAGGAAATGCTTTGGAGGAGTCTCGAGTGGATAATACAGCAGATAGCTTCCGCTAAAGCTGAAAAATTCTCTCGGGTAGCTTCCCAATAGGAATCTGGTTCTCCTATCCCAGATACCAAGAGTCTAAAGAAGTGGTCAACAACACTGGGATCGGCCTGGGAGAAGCCTCAGGTGCATCGTGGAGCAGACAGCATTCTAAAACCAGACAAATACTCTGAGGTAGATTCACTGGAGGCATCTTGGTGTGCTACCCAGGATAGCAAGAGTTTAAAGAACAGGTCAAAAACTCTGTGATCTGCCTGAGAGAAATTTGGGAGCATCCTGGAGCAGACGGCTTCCTAAAACCAGAAAAATCCTCTCAGGTAGCTTTCCTGGAGGGATCTAGGGCTGCTACACAGGATACAAAGTGTCTAAAGAACAGGTCAAAACCTCTGGAATCTGCCTTGTAGGAGAAAATGTTGGATCTTGGTTCAGAGAGCTTCCCCTAAAGCAGAAAAATCTTGTATGGTAGCTTCCCTGGAGAAGTCTGGGGCTGCTACCCAGGATACCAAGAGTCTAAAGAACAGGTAAAAAACTCTGACATCTGCCTCGTGGGAGACTCGGTCAGATGCTGGAGCAGACAGCTTCCCCTTAAGCTGAAAAATCCTATCGGGTAGCTTCCCTGGAGAAGTCTGAGGCTGCTACACAGGATACCAAGAGTCTAAAGAAGAGGTCAGAAACATTGGGATTTGCCTGGCAG
This sequence comes from Tauraco erythrolophus, assembly GCF_009769465.1. Lineage (NCBI taxonomy): Eukaryota > Metazoa > Chordata > Aves > Musophagiformes > Musophagidae > Tauraco > Tauraco erythrolophus. Next base: position 51,771 of record NC_141475.1, on the reverse strand, counting down.
GAGTCTCGGTGGGATCCTGGATCAGAGAGCTTCCCCTAAAGCTGAAAAACCCTATCGGGTAGCTTCCCTGGGAAGTCTGCTTCTGTCACCCGGGATACCAGGACTCTAAGGAAGAGGTCAAAAACTCTGGGATCTGCCCAGGAGGAGTCCCCGTTGGATTCTGGAGCAGAAAGCTTCGCCTAAAGCTGATAAATCGTACAAAATACCTTTGCTGGAGAAGTCATGGGCTGATAACCAGGATAGAAAAAGCCTTATGACCTTATTGGCATCACGGAGACGTGGTGGGACGACTCCTATGACTGGAGTGTCAACATGGAGGTGTACAAGGTTTTTAGAAAGGACAGGAAGGGGAGACAAGGAGGGGGTGTCGCTCTCTACATCAGCAACTGGCTGGAGTGCGTGGAGCTTCGCCTGGGGTCGGAGGAGGAGCTGACAGAGAGCTTATGGGTCAAGATTAGAGGACGGGGACGGATAGGGGGTGTTACGGTAGGGGTCTGTTACAGGCCACCTGGCCAGGAGGACAGAGCAGATGAGGCGCTTTATAGCCAGATAGGAGCAGCCTCGCGGTCACAAGCCCTGGTCCTCATGGGGGACTTCAACCACCCTGACATCTGTTGGAGAGACAATACGGCAGGGCACAGGCAGTCCAGGAGGTTCCTGGAATGCGTGGACGACAACTTCCTCCAGCAGGTGATAGAGGAGCCGACAAGGAGGGGTGCCATGCTCGACCTTGTGCTCACCAACAGGGAGGGACTGGTGGGCGATGTGACACTTAAGGACAGCCTTGGCTGCAGTGACCACGACACGGTGGAGTTCAAGATCCATGGGGTAGCAAGGAAACCACTCAGCAAGCTCTGTGCCCTAGACTTCAGGAAGGCGGACTTGGGCCTCTCCAAGGACCTGATGGGCAAAGTGCCGTGGGAGGCGGCCCTGGAGGGACGAGGGGCCCAGGAAAGTTGGTCCACATTCAAGGAGCACCTCCTCCAAGCTCAGCAGAGGTGCATCCCGACGAAGAACAAGTCGGGCAAAAAGACCAGGAGGCCTGCGTGGATGAGCAAGGAGCTCCTGGACCAACTGAAAATGAAGAGGTTAGCCTACAGAGGGTGGAAGCGGAGACAGATAGCCTGGGAGGAATACAGAGAAGCTGTACGAGTGACCAGGGATCAAGTGAGGAAGGCTAAAGCCCTGAAGGAATTGAATTTGGCAAGGGATATAAAAATCAATAAGAAATGCTTCTATAGGTATGTAGGGGACAAAAGGAAGTCCAAGGAGAATGTATGCCCCCTCCGGAAGGATACTGGTGCTCTGGTCACCCGGGACATAGAGAAGGCTGAGTTACTCAATGACTTTTTTGCCTCAGTCTTCACTGATAAAGCCTCTTGTCTTACCACCCAAGCTGTGGAAAGAACTAGCAGGGACTGTGAGGATGAACCACCGCCCACTGTACTTGAAGAGCAGGTTCGGGAACATCTGAGGAACTTGAAGGTGCACAAGTCCATGGGACCTGATGAGATCCATCCGCGGGTCCTGAAGGAACTGGCAGATGAAGTTGCCAAGCCACTGGCCATTGTATTTGAGAAGTCGTGGCGGTCTGGCGAGGTCCCCGATGACTGGAAGAGAGGGAACATAACCCCCATTTTTAAAAAGGGGAACAAGGAGGACCCGGGCAACTACAGGCCGGTCAGCCTCACCTCTGTGCCTGGCAAGGTCATGGAGCAGATTCTCCTGGGAACCATGCTAAGGCACATGGAGAGCAAGGAGGTGGTGGGTGACAGCCAACATGGCTTCACCAAAGGCAGACCGTGCCTGACCAACTTGGTGGCCTTTTACGATGGGGTGACAGCATCGGTGGACAAGGGTCGACCAACGGATGTCATCTACCTGGACTTGTGCAAAGCTTTTGACACTGTCCCGCACAAGATTCTTCTCTCTAAACTAGAGAGGCATGGGTTTGATGGATGGACCACTTGGTGGATAAGGAATTGGCTCAATGGCCGCACTCAGAGAGTAGTGGTCAACATCTCGATGTCCAAGTGGAGACCGGTCACGAGTGGCGTCCCTCAGGGGTCCGTGTTGGGCCCGGCCCTCTTCAACATATTTGTCGGTGACGTGGACAGTGGCATGGAGTGCACCCTCAGCAAGTTCGCCGATGACACCAAGCTGTGTGGTGCCGTCGACACGCTGGAAGGGAGGGATGCCATCCAGAGGGACCTCGACAGGCTGGAGAGGTGGGCCCGTACCAACCTCATGAAGTTCAACCAGGCCAAATGCAAGGTCCTACATCTGGGTCGTGGCAATCCCAGGCACAAATACAGACTGGGCGGAGAATGGATCGAGAGCAGCCCTGAGGAGAAGGACTTGGGAGTACTGGTGGACGAGAAGCTCAATATGAGCCGGCAATGTGCTCTTGCGGCCCAGAAGGCCAACCGCGTCCTGGGCTGCATCAAGAGGAGCGTGGCCAGCAGGTCGAGAGAGGTGATTCTCCCCCTCTACTCTGCCCTCGTGAGACCTCACCTGGAGTACTGCGTCCAGTTCTGGAGCCCCCAACATAAGAAGGACATGGACCAGTCGGAGAGGGTCCAGAGAAGGGCCACGAAGATGATAAGAGGGCTGGAGCACCTTTCCTATGAGGACAGGCTGAAAGAGTTGGGGCTGTTCAGCCTGGAGAAGAGGAGGTACCGGAGTGACCTTATAGCAGTCTTCCAGTACCTCAAGGGGGCCTACAAGAAAGATGGGGAGAGGCTGTTCAGGAGGGCCTGTTGTGATAGGACAAGGGGTAATGGTTTTAAAATAGAGAGAGGTAGATTCAGGTTGGATATTAGGAAAAAATTTTTTACCATGAGAGTTGTAGAACACTGGAACAGGTTGCCCAGAGAGGTGGTGGATGCTCCATCCCTGGAGACGTACAAGGCCTGGTTGGATGACGCCCTGAGCAACCTGATCCAGTTGGAGATATCCCTGTTCCTTGCAGGGGGGTTGGATTAGATGGCCTTTGAAGGTCCCTTCCAGCCCTAACGATTCCATGATTCTATGATTCTATGATTCTAAAGAAGAGGTCAAAAACTCTGACATCTGCCTTGAAGCAGACTCAGGTGGATCCTGGAGAAAACAGCTTCATCTAAAGCTGAAAAATCCTACCCGGTATTTTCCCTGGAGCAGTCTGGGGCTGCTACCCAGGATACCAAGTTTCTAAAGAAGAGGTCAAATCTCTGGAATCTGCCTCGAAGGAGACTCGGTCGGATCCTGGAGCAGACAGCTTCCCCTAAAGCTGAAAAATCTTGTATGGTAGCTTCCCTGGAGGAGTCTGGGGCTGCTACACAGGATACCAAGACTCCAAAGAAGAGGTCAGAAACACTGGAATCTGCCTGTGAGGAGAAAATGTCGGATCTTTGTTCAGAGAGCTTCCCCTAAGGCCGAAAAATCCTATCGGGTAGCTTCCCTGGAGAAGTCTGGTGTTGCTACACAGGATACCAAGACTGTAAGAAAGAGGTCAAAACCTCTGGGGTGTGCCCAGGAGGAGTCCCCGTTGGATTCTGGAGCAGAGAGCTTCGCCTAAAGCTGAAAAATCGCACGAAGTACCTTTCCTGGAGAAGTCATGGGCTGATAACTAGGACAGAAAAAGCCTGAAGAAGAGGACAAAAACTCTGGGATCTGCCTGTGAGGATTCTCTGGTGGATCCTGGAGCAGACAGCTTCCCCTAAATCTGACAAATCTTGTTTGGAACCTTCCCTGGAGGAGCCTGGGGCTGCTACACAGGATACCAAGAGAGTAAAGAAGAGGTCAAAACCACTGGGATCTGCCTGTGAGGATTCTCTGGTGGATCCTGGAGCAGACAGCTTCCCCTAAATCTGACAAATCTTGTTTGGAACCTTCCCTGGAGGAGCCTGGGGCTGCTACACAGGATACCAAGAGTGTAAAGAAGAGGTCAAAACCACTGGGATCTGCCTGGGAGGAGTCTCAGTTGGATCCTGGACGAGACAGATTCCACTAAAGCAGAAATACTATATAAGGAAGCTTCCCTGGAGGAATCTGTTGCTGATACCAGGGATACTAAGAGCCTAAAGAAGTTGTCAGAAACTCTGGGATCTGCCTAGGAGGAGGCTCAGTTGGATCCTGGAGCAGAGAGAATCTTCTAAAGCTGAAAAATCTATTGGTTAGCTTCCCTGGAGAAGTCTGGGGCTGCTACCCGGATACCAAGATTCTAAGGAAGAGGTACAAAACTCTGGGATCTGCATGGGAGGAGTCTCAGCTGGATCCTGGAGCAGACAGCTTCGTCTAAAGCTGAAAAATCTTCTTTGTAACCTTCCCTGGAGGAGTCTGGGGCTGCTACACAGGATACCAAGAGTCTAAAGAACAGGTAAAAAACTCTGACATCTGCCTCGTGGGAGACTCGGTCAGATCCTGGATAAGAGATCTTCCCCTAAAGCTGAAAAATCCTATCGGGTAGCTTCCCTGGAGAAGTCTGGGGCTGCTACACAGGATACCAAGAGTCTAAAGAAGAGGTCAAAACCTCTGGAATCTGCCTGTGAGGAGAAAATATCGGATCTTGGTTCAGAGAGCTTCCCCTAAAGCTGAAAAATCCTGTTTGGTAGCTTCCCTGGAGAAGTCTGGGGCTGCTACACAGGACACCAAGAGTCTACAGAAGAGGTCAGAAACATTGGGATTTGCCTGGGAGGAGTCTCGGTGGGATCCTGGATCAGAGAGCTTCCCCTAAAGCTGAAAAACCCTATCGGGTAGCTTCCCTGGGAAGTCTGCTTCTGTCACCCGCGATACCAGGACTCTAAGGAAGAGGTCAAAAACTCTGGGATCTGCCCAGGAGGAGTCCCCGTTGGATTCTGGAGCAGAAAGCTTTGCCTAAAGCTGATAAATTGATAAACAAATTTATGATAACCCTTTGCTGGAGAAGTCATGGGCTGATAAGCAGGATAGAAAAAGCCTAAAGAAGAGGTCAAAAACTCTGACATCTGCCTTGAAGCAGACTCAGGTGGATCCTGGAGAAAACAGCTTCATCTAAAGCTGAAAAATCCTATCCGGTATTTTCCCTGGAGCAGTCTGGAGCTGCTACCCAGGATACCAAGTGTCTAAAGAACAGGACAAAGACTCCGGAAACTGCCTCGCAGGAGACTCGGTCGGATCCTGGAGCAATCACCATCCCTTGAAGCTGAAAAATCTTGTTTGGTAGCTTCCCTGGAGGAGTCTGGGGCTGCTACACAGGATACAAAGTGTCTAAAGAAGAGGTCAAAACCTCTGGAATCTGCCTTGTAGAAGAAAATGTTGGATCTTGGTTCAGAGAGCTTCCCCTAAAGCAGAAAAATCTTGTTTGGTAGCTTCCCTGGAGGAGTCTGGGGCTGCTACCCAGGATACCAAGGGTCTAAAGAAGAGATCAAAAACTCTGGAATCTGCCTCGTAGGAGACTCGGTGGGATCCTGGATCAGAGAGCTCCCTCTAAAGCTGAAAAATCTATCGGTTAGCTTCCCTGGAGAAGTCTGGGGCTGCTACCCGGATACCAAGATTCTAAGGAAGAGGTCAAAAACTCTTGCATCTGCCTCATAGGAGTCTCAGGTGGATTCTGGAGCAGACAGCTTCATCTAAAGCTGAAAAATCCTACCCGGTATTTTCCCTGGAGCAGTCTGGGGCTGCTACCCAGGATACCAAGAGTCTAAAGAAGAGGTCAAAGACTCCGGAATCTGCCTTGAAGGAGACTCGGTCGGATCCTGGAGCAGACAGCTTCCCCTAAAGCTGAAAAATCCTATCGGGTAGCTTCCCTGGAGGAGTCTGGGGCTGCTACACAGGATACCAAGACTCCAAAGAAGAGGTCAGAAACACTGGAATCTGCCTGTGAGGAGAAAATGTCGGATCTTTGTTCAGAGAGCTTCCCCTAAGGCCGAAAAATCCTATCGGGTAGCTTCCCTGGAGAAGTCTGGTGCTGCTACACAGGATACCAAGACTGTAAGAAAGAGGTCAAAACCTCTGGGGTGTGCCCAGGAGGAGTCCCCGTTGGATTCTGGCGCAGAGAGCTTCGCCTAAAGCTGAAAAATCGCACGAAGTACCTTTCCTGGAGAAGTCATGGGCTGATAACTAGGACAGAAAAAGCCTGAAGAAGAGGACAAAAACTCTGGGATCTGCCTGTGAGGATTCTCTGGTGGATCCTGGAGCAGACAGCTTCCCCTAAATCTGACAAATCTTGTTTGGAACCTTCCCTGGAGGAGCCTGGGGCTGCTACACAGGATACCAAGAGTGTAAAGAAGAGGTCAAAACCACTGGGATCTGCCTGGGAGGAGTCTCAGTTGGATCCTGGACGAGACAGATTCCACTAAAGCAGAAATATTATGTAAGGAAGCTTCCCTGGAGGAATCTGTTGCTGATACCAGGGATACTAAGAGCCTAAAGAAGTTGTCAGAAACTCTGGGACCTGCCTAGGAGGAGGCTCAGTTGGATCCTGGAGCAGAGAGAATCTTCTAAAGCTGAAAAATCTATTGGTTAGCTTCCCTGGAGAAGTCTGGGGCTGCTACCCGGATACCAAGATTCTAAGGAAGAGGTACAAAACTCTGGGATCTGCATGGGAGGAGTCTCAGCTGGATCCTGGAGCAGACAGCTTCGTCTAAAGCTGAAAAATCTTCTTTGTAACCTTCCCTGGAGGAGTCTGGGGCTGCTACACAGGATACCAAGAGTCTAAAGAACAGGTAAAAAACTCTGACATCTGCCTCGTGGGAGACTCGGTCAGATCCTGGATAAGAAGTCTTCCCCTAAGCTGAAAAATCCTATCGGGTAGCTTCCCTGGAGAAGTCTGGGGCTGCCTATCGGGTAGCTTCCCTGGAGAAGTCTGGGGCTGCTACACAGGATACCAAGAGACTAAAGAAGAGGTCAAAACCTCTGGAATCTGCCTGTGAGGAGAAAATATCGGATCTTGGTTCAGAGAGCTTCCCCTAAAGCTGAAAAATCCTGTTTGGTAGCTTCCCTGGAGAAGTCTGGGGCTGCTACACAGGACACCAAGAGTCTAAAGAAGAGGTCAGAAACATTGGGATTTGCCTGGCAGGAGTCTCGGTGGGATCCTGGATCAGAGAGCTTCCCCTAAAGCTGAAAAACCCTATCGGGTAGCTTCCCTGGGAAGTCTGCTTCTGTCACCCGCGATACCAGGACTCTAAGGAAGAGGTCAAAAACTCTGGGATCTGCCCAGGAGGAGTCCCCGTTGGATTCTGGAGCAGAAAGCTTCGCCTAAAGCTGATAAATCGTACAAAATACCTTTGCTGGAGAAGTCATGGGCTGATAACCAGGATAGAAAAAGCCTAAAGAAGAGGTCAAAAACTCTGACATCTGCCTTGAAGCAGACTCAGGTGGATCCTGGAGAAAACAGCTTCATCTAAAGCTGAAAAATCCTATCTGGATTTGTGCACGTATACCTCTGCATTTCTAATGCTCAGCAGCTAGATGGCTGCAGTACTGCCTTTTAAATTCTTCTCTGCCCAATATCTGAGGCCCACTGAATAATCTGGAGCTCTTAAATAGAGATTTCCTGACTGGAGCTCCCTTTTGGGCCAACCGAGAGAGACGAAGCTCAACAGTATAATTTTATTTGTAAAAATAGTAGAGAGATTCTGTTTAGACTGTATAATTTGTATCTGTGAAAATTGTAGAGAGATTCTCTTTAGACTGCATGAAAATGAAAAAGAAGAAACAACCAGACTTTTAGATGCATATACCTATGTCAAGTCGAAATGGCAGCCTCGAAACTGTTGTCAAGCGTTCAGCTAAAAAGTAACTTTTTTCTCTAATTTATGCGACAATTGCTTAGGCAGTATATTCTTACATACAATTATGCTTAAAATTATGCAAATACATTCCTATTTCTTTTTGGTATTTACTTTTACTATGGCTGCTGCTCTGTTTTATCTGTCTTTGACATCATAGGATTCACTAGACACAGAAGTAAGGACTTGCACCATAACAAATTTGACCTCCTCTAGTTACCGTCACAGTTGAACCCAGTTGAATCCAGAGAAAATCCCCTTTGACATTCACAGGTAAAACTTCCAGGAGTGTTCTGGCAAATTCCTTTTCATTCACAAAGCGATGGCTGAGAACCACATTCATTGTTATCTTAAAAATGCAGAGGAAAGAAAAGGTACTTGATACACCTTCTGGCACGATTTTAGACATGTTCAGGTAACATTTCTTAAAAGACTGAAATCCACAGAGGTTTATGTTGAAAACGTAGCTTTTCAAATTTAAACGTCAGATAAGCTGACGACTCATGCAGAGCTATGAGAAATTAATAAATTGCAAGCGCGAGTTGTAATTCAGTTGAGTGCAAAAGACCAGGTATGTAATTTGCTGAGGGTGGAAAAATGCTGCACTTCCGTATTAGCTGAACTGAAACAGTTTCAGTGGGCAAGATTCATACACGTGCTTAAGATCTAAAGACATCTGTATCTATTACAAAAGAAAAGGCAATCTGGTTTTGTTTAACTACGTTTTAAATCAGATCTTAATAGTTCACCCCTTTGTCTCCATGTGGTTATACTCAGAATATAATAACATGTATTATACATGTACAACTGTTGTTCTTATAGAAAAACTGATGCAAGACAACGAATGTTTTTCTTACCAATACAAGCTGCGTGATGTTGCGTAAAACCGGGTGGACATTTGCATGTGAAGCCTCCAAGGGCGTTGACACAGAGAAACTGTGTCATTTGGTTTGACATCCATCAAGATCTGAAAGTAAGAGATGTTGTTGTCTTAAGAAAGGTCAACAAAACAGAGGGATATTTAGTCTAACTTGGTCAAACTAACACCCTTCAAAACTATTTCCTTTTATGTCAAGATGCAACAAAATTAACAGTTACTGTGTATAACTTTCTTTACCTTCACATGTCTTTCCATCTTGTTGAAGGATGTAGCCCCGAGGACGTAAGCACTGGTAGTTCCCTTCTGAGTTCTTGCAGACAAAATTGCATGGCTTAGGAGACTGGGAGCACTCATCAAGATCTAAAGAGAGAAACTGTTAAGTATCTCTTGTACTGATTTCTTTCTCTGGCTTTGAAGGGTGTTTTCTAAACAGCACTATATTTAAGAGATAAAGGTCTGTAGAAAAAGTCCCCATTTCACATTTGTTCAGAGTTCCTATTTCTTTCTCTATGGATGTGTTGCTGTGGAGTTTCGATGGTGTTGCCACTACAGTAACAAAGAGAGTGTCTTGAAAGAGTAGAGAGTACGAGAGTAAGAGTGGCATTTATATTTTCACCTAAGGACTAAGCATTTGTTTTTGGTCATACTATGGTATACTTCCATGTGTCAACCAACAGGAAAGTGGGAAAATGTAGACCACGAAGTAATGATCTGGTTTGTCAATCAGAAAGGTTATACAACTGCAACCGAAACGCTTCTACTTTAGAAATATAAAAATAGAAGCGTGTATTAGGAAAAGAAAGAGATAAAAGAGAGAAAGGGAAAAAAACTGCTTTGATACAAAGGTTTACAGAGGTTGATACGTCATCATGTACCAATTAAAAAACCAACTGAGGATTAAGAGGCTGAATCTTACCAACACAAGATGTGCTGCTTATGTCAGTGGTACAGCCAACTTTGCAAAGGCTTCGGAAGGAGCCCACGGTGTTACTGCACTGTCCATTTCTACACAGGTTTGGCATGACCTTACATTCATCGATGTCTGTACAGAAAATATTAACTATGTCACCTTTCAGTTTTAAATTTGACTTTTTTCTTCTCTTCCATTTTTGCAGTTCCTCATCATCATGCTTCTGATAGGAACTTTATCCTTTCTTTCTCTTCAAAAATGGATCTGAGCTCCAAGTCAAACATCCTTCAAACTTTCATTATTGTTTTCTCTATCAAAACCTTCCTGCTATTTCACTGGGTGATCTGGTTCCAGTTCTGCTCACTCAGAATACAAAACTCATAGAAGTGAATTTTCTTACAAGCAGTTAGACAATGTCAAAAAATTTTCACCACAATTTAAAAACATTTAGGAGTTTTTAGGCTAAAAACATTTAGGCTCCTGCCTCCTGTGTGGCAATAGTGACTGCAGAGCATTCAGTGAGACTGTCAGAACAACTCTTGTTGCCTTTGCCATGTATGCAACTACTCAGCATGCGAGAGCTTTGGAATCATTTCTAGCTTTTGGCTACTGGTTGGTACCTCCTGTTTTAGATCCCAACCCTGAAAATTCTGGACAGCTGTGAGTATTCTGGTTGCAGCTACTGTACAAATGTGGTTTTAATTTCTAATCTCTCAGCAGCATTTGAAAAATCAAACCCGGTTGTTTCACAGGAAATTCTTCGAAGGAACGTCAAAGAGAATTCTGCATTTTCTTAAATGTGTGGGCATATTCTTTTCCCTTTTTCTGCCTCTTTTCAGCCCTGCAAATACCTCTTCCATCTGTAGTATAGCCTGGTCCATGTGGGCAGAGTTTCTCATGCTGAGTGGTTCCAGGGAGCGGACAGAGCTCACGCTGGTTACCCCAGCCCCGGCCTCCATCACAGCAGCACTCAGATTTAGTGACAAGATTCCGGCTGCTTGAAGCCATCTGACACATGGTCTGCAAAATCAGCCAAGCAAAACCCTTGGCAATTATCTGTAAGGAAGAACTGGAGAGATGGAGAAGGAGTAGGAGATAAACGTGATCCATCGAGCATGGGATATATTATTCTGGCTCTCTGCCAAGGCATGCAAGCACTAGAAGATTATTAGCAACCAGTCTGTGAAGTCTATTTTGACTTAGCCTTTCCGATTTGTTGTGTCTTCTGATAATCCGTTGGCATTCCAAGTGGATTCCAGACATCCCTAACGTTCAGTACCTGCATGAGTTGGATACCAGTTTTACTTCTAGGAAAGCTGTGCCCTGGGGCATACCTGGTGAGCTTGACTGAGAGTAAAACAGGCTTCGGGCCAAACCGAGCTTCCACATAAGCTGCCTGTGCTTGGCTTGCATTTGAACGGTTTACTTGGAGCGGAGTTGGAAGTTTGTTTTACTGGCCAAAAGAGCATGTCTGATCCTCTGTAATTATCCTGATGTGGTTTAAATGACAAAATCCTTAGCACTTCAAAGTACCTATGCAACTCAGCACTTTTTCAGAGGCGGTCCTGGTTTCTGTTTGAGGAAAAAAAAAAAAAAAAGATTTTTATGGCCTTACTGATGATCTGTCCCTTTCTAATTCCATTTTCCTTAATTTTTAAACCTTTTGGTTAATACGTGTTCATCATGAAAGAGGAGCAAAACTTCAGTTATTAAGTTCCTTTGAACAGGCAGCTGAGGAGAGCAGAGATCCCAGCTTTCAGTGCTAATAGAAATGCTAAATTTTGCAGAGATGGTACCTTCCAAATAGGCCATGTCACCTGTCTTACCTGTTAGTTAAAATGGAGACATTGTCAACTACGCTCTGACAGACGCTTATGTTTTTAAGTGAAAGATTGTATTTATTTCCTCTTCAAGCTGAAAGTGAAAATCCCTCAGATCGCTCAGAAAGAGTGTTTGTATCAACACCCAGCTGACCTTCTCTTTTGCATTACGAGGAGCAGAATCTGCTTACTTACTTTAAGTGCCCAGTAACTTCCTGTTTACATCAAACAAGCTGTCCTCACCGAAAGTGTCGGTTGTGTGAGACAGCATGTTTGCTGTAGTGATTTGCAACACTCAGCAGATTTCTGTTCTCCTAGATAGGTATATTGTGCAGGTCTGTCTGCACACTATGATTTGAAGAACATAGAATGCTTTGTCCCCAGTCTGAGATGTGGAATAACTTTCAGGGTGAACGGAATCTGAAGGTTTGCACAATGTATTTAAAATAATGTAATTCAAGACTTAATGTTTGTGCTTTAATTCTGAAGAAATGCTTTGTTTCTGCCAGACTCGTCTTTCATTGTAACATCTGACCCAGGAAGCCCTAAAGGAAAAGCAGCACTGAGCAAACTAACCCAAAGCGTAATTTTCAGAAAATAATAAGAAAATTGTACATTAAACATAAGAAAGCAACAAGGAGCTCCAAGCAGGGTATTTCCTTGGCATTAATGACTGGCTGGGGTTAACAGTCTGCAGCATCCTCTGCCCATCTGGTCTTAATCCTTAGGAAATATCCTGCACGTCCAATGTTATTGCTCTGCCATGAAGTCAGCACACTACTCATGACAATTTACAGGGAGCTGGTTTTATTCTACTTACGAAAGATATTATACAAGTGTTTTTGATACAAGAAGACTAATAAATACACAGTTTCAGTATTGTAAAATACCCTGAAGTATCTGCACTTGAACACCGATCGTGAAAAAGTAAGGTTTTTCAGTTCTATTCGATTTCTAAAACCAGAACAATTAATTTTATAGTGCAAACGACAAGTTTGAACACACCAAAAAGAAAATATAGGTTGACAAATATAAAACCCTTCATCAGCATTTAATGTGAAGGTCTGCCTCAAAACTTTCGAATATATCTTGCAATTTTTTGAATTGAAGGTACAGAAAATTCAGATACCTAGTTGCAGTACTGTGGTGCTTAAGATCCTATTCTGAATATGCAAACACTTTTTTGCGCAGAGAAACTTTTATTCCTCCTAATTATTATAGCACCAAAGACCAGGTTGATATAGTAATCTGAATAGCAAGGACTAGACAAAACACGAAAGAAAAAAAATAAAGAGAACAAGTTACCTTCACAATTCATCACTGGGCCTGGCTCAAATCCTTCACGACAGCTGCACTCAAAACTGCTGGTCGCGTCAGCGCACGTACCGTTTCCACACGGGTTGCCAATTGAACATTCATCAGGATCGGCATATAATGAGCAAATGCAAACTGCAGAGAACTGGGGAAAGTTTCAAATTGTGTTTTAAATTCCGGTGTTAAAAGTTTAGAATTCATGAAAGATGGGCACACTGATGCAATGTACTCCAGTGTAATCTAAGTTGTATCCCATGGGGCACTCACAGCGGAACGATCCGTCAGTAATGATGCAGTGACCGTCTGAGCAAATCCCTGGGCTTTCAAGGCATTCAGTGACATCTAAAAAGCAGCAAGATATTAGCAACCACTTAGCTGCTGCATTCCTGTGTCAAGCTTTAAAAAAGCATTTTAAAAAACTAAGTGCCCTGTTCTGTTTGTCTCTAGCCCTGCAATTGGGAATCTTTTAACTATCGTTTCATAATGGGTCCACATTTATTAAAGGTCAGCCTCCTGTCACCCGGGGCTGTGGGGACTACGCATTCACATCCTGTATGTAATATCCAAGTCTAGTTTTAAGTATAAATATTTTTTTTTCAATTATCAGGAAAAAGAATACCTACCTTCACGTGTATCATCCATTCCAGGAATAGTTCCATGACCATATGGACATAGCTCCTGAAAAGCAACTGTAGAGGTATGTTTTTTAAAACAAGAGTGAGTGAGAGAGCGAACCACGACAGATGGTCAAAGCCATCGAAAAATCTTCTGTATCACATTTTTCAAAACTGTCAACTGTTTAAATCACGGTCATTGCGCTGTCTGGCCAGACGCACAGATAACACTGTCTCTAGGTCAGGCAGGGAAGCAGCACTAGAACTCATTGAGCTTCCGTGTGCCCATGCTTGGTGCCCTCCCCTTTCTGTACTTGGAGAAAACCAAGAACTGAAAACTGCCCATTACTTCAGCGATTCTTGGCACAGTTCCATTTTGCTCTTCTCTGTTGCCTGAAGCAGGCTAGATCTACAGATGGAGGCTACTAGTTTGTTTCTCTACAGAGCAAAACCAAGAACTCAGTCTTTCTCTGTTGCTGTGGTTTCTACTACTTAATTTTACTCCTTTTGTTGACCTGAAATGGCTCTAGAAAAGGCCATTAAGAGCGAATGTCAAAAAACTCTCTCCTTCTAATGATCAAAAAAGTATAACACAGATGTGGTTTTCCTTTTCTCCCACCTAAAAAGGCTTTATTTGGATAAATGTTCCTTTGGACAGAGCTCACAAGGATCACCCCATCCTTCTCCTGGCATTCTCCTGCAGCAACACTGCCTTTGTGCTGTTGAAAGCCTTTGGCACTGAGCATTTCCCACTCTCAAAGTTAGGGAAACAGAAGCTCTGGCGAGTGTCTACAAGAAGAAAATAAAAGTGGAGCGATGGAAGAAGTCAAGGTAGGAATGTGATGTTCATTCTGAAAAATACTACATTGAGCCCCATTTTCGGAAGGTATAGCACATGAACAAACCACTGTAGCACAAGCTGGTGTATGATCAAACTCTGCAGTAGCTTCCCATGGACAGGCTCTTACTATGTGGAGCATTTTAAGCCATCTGATTTCAGTGAAAAAAAGGAAATTAATTCCCCAGGTAGTGTGGCAGTTCCTAATATACAAAGCTCAGCAATTCAATCCCATTAACGGGATGGAAAAACTGCTCTCCTGAAGTACCAACTATTACTCTAACGGGTGGCTTGGGACTAGTGGAAGAAACTCTTTTTGTGGCCATGAGAAACAGGTGACTAGCCAGACTGCTGAAGTAAACGAGTCCTGTCCTCTCATTAAATGGGCAGGGGAATACTACGAAGTTTTCTGTGGCTCCCATCTGTTTCAGTTTCTTCTGCATATGATCACCCTGAGCTCAAAAAATAATCCAGCCATCGTCAACCTTCACATTACAGACAGAAGCAATGAATTCTTACAAAGTTGTTTGCACATAAGACCAACAGAAAATAATGAGGACCGTATGTTGCAAGAGCTGTCACAATATTAATGAAAGTATTAGTAAAATCACATGTGATTTTCAAAACGTGATTATCTGGGCATTTTCTAGGAACCTTAGCTGCAAATTTTCTGGACACATGGCAGAATGAGGAAAAGAATGTAATTAAGTCCCTTTGACTCAAGTTGGGCAAAAATCTGTTTGGCAGTCACTGATTCTGTCAAAAACATCAAGAGATTCTGTCAGGATACTCAAGCGGCCATAAACAGTGGTATTCCTGGAAAAACAAAAGCTTTCATTTGAAAGTCTACATGATCTTACAACTGCAGGTGATTTGAATTAGTCTCAAACATAATTTCTAACATGGGAACAGCAGCCCCAAAAGAAACCACGAAGTTGGCAGGCAAACCGAACATGGTGGCATGATACAAAAGGATGAGAGAACTGTGGGGCTTAGAAAATACATCCTAGTGTTCCAGACAAAAATTCAAAAAGGTTCCTGTGAACCAGTTCTTGCACCAACCAGATTAGGTGGCTACAGGCCAAATCTTTATGTCCTCGCCAGTGTTTTCTTCAGTCCACACAAGGACAAGCTGCTCATTTATGATTAGGATTTATGTGGGCGAACGTGTCACACCAGCCAACCTCAGTGAGCTGAAAACCAGGTTTCTTAATATAGTCACAGCGGAGAGACAGGTGCTTACTCTGTCCTCTGACCACGCAGAAACTGAAGGCTTCGAGGTTCGCGACCTAAAACCAGTTGAGCGCGCCTTCCTTGCCAAGGTCCCCACAGAGCTAATTTGAATGCCCGGGAAATTCGCAGTAGTCCTGTGCCTTGCTCTGCTGGAAAAGGGAGTGCTAAGCTGGATTTATTTCTCATTCTCTGCCACACCAAATCTTAATTCCTTGTGCGACATTCTGCTCCGGAATGATATTCAAGGCTTTAAACGAGACTCATGTGAACAAATAAGAACATGCAAACTGAGGAAAGGTCTGCTGGACCCTCTTCCTCCTCCTGTGAGAGCACTTGAGAGACATTATACAAAACACAAAATCAGAAAACAGTTGTTAGAAGCAACTAATCTAAGCAAGTGCTCCCACAAGCTCCACAATTTTATCAAGATTTTTAAATTTCATAGCCCCCAGAAGCCAGAAGATTAGTTCCTGCATTGCTTCCCAGTAATTACCTTTCTGCGAACATTATGTAAACCCAGTACACAGGCTGGTTTGTTCTATGAATAGAATTTAAATAAAAAAAAAAGGAAAAGCAAAAGAAAGATAAACCACTGCTTTTTCTGAAAAGTCAAGATATTTGTTTGCATTAGTGAAGAAGTTAACATACAAAATATAGTACAATACAGCAGAAAATATCTCGCCTTCCACTTTTGAAACCTCTTGCTGAAGACTTTTCCTACTTACTGCTTCCCTGTCACCATGATTTTAAGTTGGGCAACATTCACAAACATCAGACTGTTCAACTACTTTTCACCAAACCAGAACCAGATACTTTTTCTAATTTCTAAATTGTTCAGAAGCAACAGTTACAACTTGCCTTACCAATGCAATTTTCACTTTTTACTTCATCTCCTAGTGGACAGATGCATCCGAATGATCCTTCCAAATTTTGACAGGTACCAGGAGAGCATGAACTGGGTAGTGCCACACACTCATTAGTATCTTTGGAGAGCAGATGGAATCAAGAAATTCTTATGGCAACAAAACAGGCTTAGTCATGAAAAAGACTGAAGGATTCTTCTCTGAGTTTCTTTTTCTAAGGCGTTTAAATCTTCCGGATCAACAGCTATTCCAAAACCCACTTACTTCTACTGTGTTTTATACTTAGATAATCAGATTGTGGTGCTTCCCTCCAGATGGGAGCTGACAGTTGTATTATTTCAGCATGGATTATTTAACATCTCCATGCAGTGTCACGCACACCAGTGCAATTCTTGCCATCCAGTTCACATCCTTCATTACACAAACACTTGAAGGAACCAATTCCATTGAAATACCGTGCGTTTCTGCACATCTGACCGAAGAAGGAACTGCACTCATCGATATCTGTAAAAAACCCCAAAGAGAGGTGAGTCCCAGCATAGTATAGACAGTGTATTATAAACACACTCAAGTTGCACTATACATTTCCGTGGAAAAGGCAAATCCAGCAGCAACAAGGGAGCAGCTGACAGCTAGTGGAAAGTAACTCTCACTCGAGTGCATTAAGGCGTATGTTTTATCTAAACAACACTCTTTTTTTATAGGGTATTATAATTCTCAGACTTGCAGCATTACCTCACCTACTGCATCTGGAGACATCCAGTTACTGCTGAGTGACTGCATGATACTAACTCCAGACACAGAAAAGAAAATGTTACACGCAGTGTCCTGGGTTTTATCTGGATTTATACACACTCGAGTTTCCTCCTAAAACCTGCCTTGTAATTTTCAAATTTTGGAATATGAAATTTGCTTTCTGCAGGACGATTTTCTCCTTCATAACAGTTCTGAAAATGAGGTTTGGAAAAGCTTATTAGTTTGTAGAGTTACTTTAATCATGCAACTTATAGGGGCACTGCATTAAGAAAAACACAGATGAGAAAGTGTCAGAATAAGTGAAAATGAGATCGCATAAGCATCATGGTGCAAAAAACTTACACTTCACTCTTTGACGATACTTCAATTTGAATTACATCAGCTAACATCAGCTTTAGTGAAGTGGTTTTAAGTCTTCTTCAGAAGCATTAAGTACCAATTCCTGAAAAAGCTGCACCTTCTGCTTCAGCCAGTACAGCTGTGCCTTTGTTACTAGTTTATTCCATAGTGCATTCCTTCCGTGTTAGAGCTCTACAAGCAGAAATACCTCCAAAGGATTCTATTGGGATGGGCGAATTGCCTTTGAATAACGGGGACAGTCTGGAAGAGAGCTCTGCGGCTCTCCAAGCTGTCAAGAGGAGTGCTAACGAAAGGCCAGGTCTCTGAGTCAGCTTGGGCTCCTTGGCCTCCGTGAAGGCACAGCCTGGAGCAGAGGCACTGGATGACAAGGAGAAGATTTAACATCTTTATTTCAGATGTTTTAGTTCTCTTCCGAACCAGGAAAGAACCAGTAGGACTGGCCTTACAGTCCTAACCAGACCCCTTACACCCGTGGACCCCAAAAGCGGAACAGGCCCGAATTCAAATCTTTAGCGCGTCAACAGAAACCATCTGTTTACTTCAGTGATACCAGGTCAAGCCCTGAGGAAGAGGCACACACCTTACCAAACCAAGCTCACAACTTTGGGTGCTGACTTCAAACGCTGAACACCAAGTAACAGAACACAGACAGCTGCCTCTATACCCCTGTGACACCACCAAGTCACCACCTGTTTCACAGCTCTAGATAATGGGATGGCGTCTAAACAAAAGGATAAACTTCTACTCACAAGCACAAGTAGCTAATTAATCCTTCAAAGCTGCATCAAGGGAGGTTCAAACTTGACATGAGGAAACATCTCTTTACCGAAAGGGTGATCAAACCCTGGAACAGGCTTGCTGGAGAGGTGGTCGATGCCCCAGGCCTGTCAATGTTTCAGACGCATTTGGATAACACCCTTCTATACCACACTTTAAGTTTTGGTCAGCCCTGAAGTAGTCAGGCAGTTGGACTAGATGATCCCTTCCAGCTGAACTATGCTATTCTAATTAAGAATGTGAACAGAAAAAAAGAAGCAGCTTTTCCCACTTTGCTGGAATTTGACAGCAAGTAAGTTAAAGATGCCTTGTCCAAAGTTGCACAGCAGTTTAGCAACTGGATTTCCAAAGGGTGTTTTGGTAGACAAAGAAATTACACTGCCAACAGAGCTGTTGAGAAAAACAAAAGGAGGGACTTTGAGGAGGATGTGTGAAGGGCTCTACAAAAATATTTTTGAAGAGTCTATGAATGTTTCCCACAGAAAGTACTGTAGGCTCCTCCAGCTTGGGAATCTTTTGGATTTACAAAGAAAAGTTAGTATTTTTCAGAGGAAACAAGGACTTGTGCAAATTAAGTTGAAAATTCAGCTTCCTGTTTAAAAACATCTGTAAGGAAAACGTACCATCAGGCCACAATTGTGCAATGACATTAGTCCCTAAGTTATTCTCAGATGAATACCAGTTCACAAGGAAGTTATCTATCGACTTCGTTGTCGGATTTAGGAAATCTCACCTGGCATGTAAGGCTCAGGTTAAATCCCATCCTACCACCACCTTTAAGACACCTGTTTTACCCACGCTCTTATGCTTCATAAAATGATCTTGTGTGTTACCAAGTACAAGTCAGCACCAACTCTCTGGAGAAAAATAACCTGATGTGATGTCTGAGCAATCACAGTTAAATTATACCACCACTTACACACAGTTCTGTAACAGTATTTGTCTAGTAGTTCTGGCACAATAGAGCTTCTTTATGGAATACTTAAAATATTAACACTCTTCAATCAGTAAGAAACGCATAGATCAGTATCTTTTTCTGGGGGAAGGGAAGTAGCTTAAAGTCTGTACCTTAGGATAAAATAAAAAGGCAAACCCCATCAAGGTCTGGAGGAAGATTCAAAAGTGCCTCTTTACAAGAGGCCTTTCATCCACTCTTACTTGTAAGTCAACTGGAAGGAAAATCGGAATGAAGCCACAGCTCCTTCTCCCACCTTACTGTGACCATTCACCGAGATCCAGCGCTTAGCACTGTTCTCACAGTTTCCACTGAGACTGGATCAGCTGTCAGATGCCACAATTATTTATGAACTTCGGCTCCTAGTCTCTCCTGTCATTTCGACATCCACTTCCTCCCTTTCAATAGTGCATGAATCATAATCAGAAATCACTCTCCAGTCCACCAACAAACTAAACGTAGCACAGACTCACAGAAGTACACAGATGGCTGTTGTTACATCTGCCTTGATATTAGAGGGATCGGCACTGTAAAAATACCTGCAGTTAGCAAATATTCTTGCTGCATTTATGAGCATTTTCATTCCAGTACACACATTACGAAACAATGTCATTGTGAGAGGAGGAAACCAGCAAGGAAGACTGCTTTGCCGCTATATTAATACCTTGTATTATAATGCAATAATCCTGTGCTTTACAGAGTCTCAGACGGGTTAATTGGAAGGAGAAAAAAAGTACATGGCTTTAAAAGGCTTGCACTATTAGGTCAAAAAAGCCACAGACATTGTAGCAAATCCTTGAAATAACAGAAACTCACCATGTTGGTCCAAGCGTACCCAAAAACGTATTCACCATGACCAGATCAAGAGCTCCGTGCTGCGCCTGGCTAATTCAAAAGCAAGGGCAGCCTGCTTGGGAGAACCACTAATCCTCAAACGTAGCACTAAAGCAGACGAGACCAAGACTACAGAGACTTTTCCTAAACTGAGCACAAGAAAAGGATTGTACCTTCCTGAGCCTCAAAAGAATTTCTGAAAATCTTACGTATTTTTGTGATGACTTCAGGAGACAGAAATTTCTTTAGAAATAAGGAAGGACTCTAGGAATCTCTCTCCCGTATACACAGTTCCTGGAAAGCACGCCTGAGAAACAGGGGAAAACGGGAGTGAGGAGATGGAGAAGTCAGAAACATTGCTCGCAGTAGCGGCTCTCATTCAAACAGATCAAGACTGGCGCAGTCTCAGCGGAGGTGTGGAATAGACGTGAAAGCCTCAGACATTTTGGACCAGCAGGTAATGCTGTGAGATGTAAACCAGCAGATTGTTTTCACTTTTTGTCACAATACAATAAAAAGTGAAGTTAAAAACATTAAAGCCACCAGACTGAAAAGATTGCTGTCCTAACTCAAGTTACATGAGGAAAAAATCCTAATCTTAAAGAGATTGAAAGAGATGTACTCTATAAACACGCGCATTAAGCTCCCAAGCCCATCATTCAAAACTGCTATCAGCAGTTTATTTTCTCCCATAGGTCTTCTCCAAGTCAGTAGATGTCACTTCAGTGAAAACCACAACACAAAGCTGATATTCACTGAAGACGGGCAGGGCCACAGGAACTTGAACCAAATGCCACATGAACTGTGCCACTGCAGACGATTCTAAACACCATTCTTACAAATTTCCATTCAGTTCAGTGAAAGCAGAATTGCCTCTGAGGTGTGGGAATAATAAAGAGAAAATTCTGCTTTCCGTTGCACCTAAGAACAGGCTTGCAGAGGCGCTGCTGAGAAGCCTGCTGAAAACAAGAGAGCTGTGTGGGAGTCAAGGAAAGCAGAATTTGCTTTCCATCACCTAGAAAAGGAGCAGCTCTTCTACCATGTAAGTCACACCCGCCTTTAGCACCGCTCCTTCTTCACTGCAGCCCTACTACTTTGCAACTTTCTGGGCATCAATGAGCCAGTTGTATTCAGAGGGAGTGGCACTCCTGCTGAGAGCTCAGGTCAGGGCTCCAGCCCATTTTTCTGTATTCCAATATACAGAGGCGGGGGGGGGAAACAACCAACCTCAACAAGAAGAGGAAGAACTGGTTCAGTTTCACCACTCCACTCCCATCCCAGGAGGTTTTGGTTGTTTTCACACAAACATATCAAAAACATATTCTAGGTATATTCAGATTCAAAAGTACCTCCAAGCAATACCACAAACTCATGACGATCGCTCACTGAAACGTACACTCACAGCTTGACAGGTATCAGGGGTGTTCAGATCTGGGTTGTCAGCTCATTAAAGATGGCATCCCATTGTGGGCATCCAGATCTTAACTCCTCTGAAGTTCCAGAACATTCACACCTGGGCATTTCATGCCCGGATTCCTGCATTTCCAAGATAGATTTCAAAATGTTCGTGGGTTTCCTGGAGTTCATGGTTGATAACAGCACAGCAGATGCCAGGAAAGGCCACCAGAGGCATCGCAAAAACATTCGCAAGCCCTGTGTGAAATAACCTGTGTAGCCCTTTGAACACGGTTTCTAACACCCTTTCTCTGAATCAAAGCGGTTTTTCACATTGTCTGTCACGGCATATGTCTCTGGCAAGAACTAAATACGAACAATGTGTTTTTTTGCATTCTGGAACATAGTTTGTAAAGTGCAGTTCCTAGATTTTGTTAACACTCACGCATCTGGCCATCCGCTGTGGAGGTAACTACGAGGAATGAAATTGCTGCTTTTCGTACTGGGACACAACATTTCGCGCTTTCAGAAGGATGCACGGGGCTTTTTTACCATGAAAACAATAAAAGGACATGAATCGACTGGCAAAAACCCCTATTTCCTCGGTTGGTGCAACCTCCCCAGCAGCAGCCTGGTGCTCTCTGACCAACACCTGCCCTGCACAGGCCTCAGCCCCCTCCCTCCATGGCTTCTGGGACACCTTGTACCCCTCGACTTCACCCTGCTGTTGCCCGGCCACGAGTGGAGCAATTCAAAACGTTTCACTTGCAACAGAAAAAAAAAAAAGGCGAAGGAGAAGGGAAAAAAAAAACCCAAACAAACAGGAGAAATAAACGTGGTCACGGACCAGAGCAGCAGACCTAGCAGGGCTGTGTTCCCTCGGGAAAAAAACGCCTGAGGACAACTGCCCGATTCCCCATCTGCAGGCACCTGCCCTGACACCCGGTACCGGGCGGCCCCCCGAGGACGGCGCTCCCCGCAGCTCCCGCCCGGGCCGGGGCTGCGCCCGGGGCCCGCACTCACCCTTCGGCCGAGCGGCCCCGCGGCCGCGCTCTCCCCCCCTCAGCAGATGGCGGCCGCCGCCGGCGGGAGGACGGCGCGTCTCGCGCGCTTCCCGCCGGCTGCCTGAGGGGGCGCCGGCCCCGCGCGCTGCTCGGGCGCGCGGAGGGACGGGCCGGCGCGCGGCGGCTCTCACCGGGAGGGGGGCGGGAGCCGGGCGGGGCCCGGGGCAGCGCCGAGCGGCGTGGGGAGCGCGGCCGAGCTGGTGGCCGTGCGAGCCCGCCCGGCAGCCCGAGGTGCCGGCGGATGAGGGGGGCTGGCCGGGCCGCGCTTCGGGCTCGGCAGCAGCGTGCTGGCGTGGCGCCCTGGCGGGGCTTCCGTGCGGGGAAGCTGCAGCCCGGGCGGAAGGCTGCAAAGGCGGCGCCTCCCGAGCCTGCAGCTGCCCGAGGGGCGCTCCGGTGGGGTCACGCCGGGAGCGGGTGGAGGAGCTGCGGGAAGACGCAGCAGTCAGCAGGGAACGCGGTGTCTGGGAGGGGGAACGAGCAGCAGGATGTTCTTTGAGACTTGGCGAGAAGAATCTCAGAATCGTAGAATGGCACAGGCTGGTAGGGACCTCAGAGATCATCTCATCCAACCTCCCTGGCATGGGCAGGGACGCCTCTCTACTAGATCAGGCTGCCCAAGGCTCTGTCCAACTTGGCCTTCAACACCTCCAGGGAAAGGAAAGGAAAGGAAAGGAAAGGAAACTGAACTTTCCAAAAACTTTCCTTACCTAAAAGGAAACTGAACTTTCCAAGACTCGTTTTGGAGTTTTAGAAAGCAGGCATTCTTTATTGCAGCGCTGAGTGCACGGGGGATTTCTCCTCCTAGCGTGCACACCCGGCTTCTGGACAGAAAATTAGTTTTACACTACAATCACGCATAATTCATGACATATTTACATATTCTGAAACAATTGGTTAATTTTCTCTCGCTTTGCATGTAAATTACTTCTCATGCTCAGTTCTCCTCCTCCACCCCTTTCTTCTGGGTCTGGGGTGTATTTAGGGCAGGTGGTCCGTGAGTCGGTGGTCGCGATCTCCCCCTGCTGGAATTACCTTTCCCCCAAGTCACTGCATGTTCACAGTTCGGAAAAACATGGTAACAAAGTTTCTGCAGTTTCTGGGATGTTCCCTCCAAGGGCAGACAGCTCTTGATAAAGAGTCTCTGTTTTAATCACTCCTGACGGCTTCAAGGATGGTCATCTTGTTAGTTTCTTTTAGGTATGCATAAATCACCTACTGCTGACTGAACCCTTCATGAAACTTTTACACAAAAACTTTAACCCCTTTATTGTTGGGTAACAATTCCCCCTTTTCTTTATCCTTGCGAATTCTTTTGCAAAAATTCATATTGTTCGTGTTTAAGAGCTGTAGCACCCAAACTCTCCTAGTCAATTTGGTTAATTTGTACCAGAACATAAAGTTTACAATTGTTAGCATTGTTACTGCTACTAGTACTACAAGCAAAGGATGTATTAAGTTCAACACTCTAGTTGCTGATGGTGAATATCCTACAAAAATATCCCACCAATGATGTTCTCCATCTTTCTTCACTCGTTCCAGGACGTAGTGTATTTCTTCAGCGTCGTGATGGACATTATCAGAGTTTTTTGTCCATTTTCTCGGGCTTGCTTCAGCAATCGCCTTAAGTCTTCATGTTGCACCAGTCCTTTCAGCAATGCTGAGTTCGTTCCAGTAGGGGCAGGCAGCAGGTATAATCTAACAATGTATAGTTAGATTTTAGTAATTGATAAGATGTGATGGGAGCTGAATAAGTAAAATCACGTCCTGTGATAGTTACAAAATTACAGATACAAAGGTTAGAGTGGTCATTCATATTTCTAGTAACATTATCTAGTAAAATGGAATTACAGGAAGTTCTCATGCAAGCACATCCATTACCTATATACGCAAGTACAGTTTTAGGTTTCTCATCAGGATGACAAACGTTCTGTTCAGTGTCAAGACAAACATCTTGAGCTCTGATGGTGTTGCTTTCACAAATGAATCCTTGTTGCCCTTGCACAACAAATGTGCTAGTGACAGTAGTCTGCCATTTATTTTCACTCTTTCGTGCCCATACTCTATGTTCCAAAGGATATAGCATAGTTCCATTGTGATTCAATCCTAATGCAATGATTGGGTATATAGTGTATACCAAAGCATTGTGTATAGTTAACACAGAGGCTGTGACCAGAGTTAACACAAAGGCTGTGACCATACCATTTTTGGGATCATAAGTAAAATTAACGAACCGCCACTGAAAAGATTGGAATCTTTTTTCAAAATTGTTTGCCTTGTCCCATATCACTTTCCGAATCTCATTGGGTAAAGTGCCTTCCTTTATAACCATAGCTGTCGTGGATTGGATCCACAATTGAGCTTGGATGCAGCTGAGAGCTAGAGAGATATTGTTTTGGGCTGCACCAAGTGCATCTATAATGGACTGATGGTCTTTTTCGTTTATGTTCTCCCACTGAGGTAATGCACATGATAAAAGCCACTGTTCACTTCCCAGAGCTAGAAGGGAAGACCGTAAAGGATGTTCCAATTCGTGTAGGTCACTACTTATTGTAACTAACTTATTCATTAGGACCTCAGAGTCTATATTATTTAGAACTCCCATTCCTGTTCCCAGGATACCGGTAACATTCCTCTTCATTCATTTTTCGGGGAAGACGGTTCGTCTATGTAACCATGTGGTCCACCCTATGTAAGAGGTTTTCAGAAATGGTGAACAAGCTGGTTGGACAGTGGAGATGTTACTTTGTATTGACAATTCAATTCGTCTGAGGGATCGTGAGGTGTTAAACAACATCTGATGTTGACCCTTATTCTGAATTACATAAGGTCCAATTTCAAAAAAGAGAGTATTTGGCATAGGTGGTGGTGTGCTAGATGGACTTGTTGTCGTGTTAGGGCTGGGAGTGATTGTTGTCACTGGTTCAATAATGCCCATTTTAAATTTAAATGTGAGTGCCATGTCACCTTTCTGAGTATTCCAGAGACAGATTATAACGACAGGCTGGGTTAATGTAAAATTGCTCCAGCATTCCAGTTTTTCATTTTCGAGGGCACAAAGATTCTTTGTGAGCACAGAATTATTGGTTCCTTCTTCTACAGTAATTTGAGTCGCTTTCTCGTGGATGGTTCCATTGATCATTCGGCAACCTATTTGGATCCCTTCTCCGATTATTCCCATCAAAAGGGGAGCCTCATTGTCCCTGTCCCAGCCCCACTCATGTTCTGAGTCCAACAGGGAAATGCTTCAGGCCATCCGGAATAGGGATCTGTTAATACTAACAGATATCTATACCCCCCTTTTCCAGGCAATTCTGAGAAGTCTGTTTGCCAATTTTGACCTGGAACACACATCCTTTGCCAATGTTTCCAAACTTCACCCGGTTCTCTACCTTTGTGTTATTCTTTAAACAGGTTTCACGTCTCCTAACCATGTTTTTCACAGTTTGAAATAAACTTCGGGCTATTATTTGCTTAGAGAGAGAATTATATAAAGCTTCTCTTCCCCAATGAGTTTTGCCATGCTCAGTTTTTATCAACATTCATAGTATTCTAAAGGGAACTATTATTATTATTCCTAATTGTAACTGTTATTGTCCTCTACTATTGCCCATCCATTGTTCCTCAGGCGCTTTCTTCACCCGGGAGTAATGAACCCAAGCAGGTCGTTCTCTGATCTTGATCGCCGTGTAGGTTGTCAGCAATATCTGGAACGGTCCATTCCACTTCTCCTCAAAGGGGCGACCTGAAATGGTTTTAACATAAACCCAATCTCCAGGTTTGAATCTATGCACTGGAGAATCTAATCCCTGTGCCCTGGTGGACATTACTACTTTGTTTACTTCTTCCAATTGTTTTCCTAATGCTATCAGATATTGTTGTAAGCCCATTTCTCCAACTTGACTGAGATCTTGCCCTTGATACCTAGTTTGAAATGGTTTCCCATATAAGATTTCAAAGGGACTCAATTTTTCGTTAGTTCTTGGTTTAGTTCGAAGCCTTAATAAGGCAATTGGAAGGACCTGATCCCATCTCAAGTTGGTTTCTTGACAAATCTTGCTTAATTGTGCTTTTATTAAGTGATCCATTTTCTCCACCTGCCCGCTTGCTTGGGGTCGATAAGGTGTATGCAATTTCCAGTCAATTTCTAAAAATTTACTAACAGATTGCACTACTTGTGATACAAAATGTGGCCCTCTGTCTGAAGAAATTACTTCAGGGACTCCAAACCGAGGGATGATTTCCCTTAGCAAAACTTTAGTCACTTCTCGGGCTTTGTTAGTTCGACAGGGAAATGCTTCAGGCCACCCGGAATAGGGATCTGTTAATACTAACAGATATCTATACCCCCTTTTCTAGGCAATTCCGAGAAGTCTATTTGCCAATTCTGACCTGGAACACATCCTTTGCCAATGTTTCCAAACTTTACCCGGTTGTCTGCCTTTGAGTTATTCTTTAAACAGGTTTCACATCTCCTAACCACATTTTTTACAGTTTGAAATAAACTTCGTGCTATTATTTGCTTAGAGAGAGAATTATATAAAGCGTCTGTTCCCCAATGAGTTTTGCCATGCTCAGTTTTTATCAACATCCACAGTATTCTAAAGGGAACTATTATTCGATTGTCCTCTACTGTTGCCCATCCTGATGGATTAACCTTAGCTTTTAAATCTTTGATAAGCTTTTTATCTTTTTCATCATATTCTACCTTTTCAGGTAGTGATAAGGATTTTTCCGGGATCAAACTTAATACCTCACCTTGTTCCGCTGCTTGCCTCGCTTTATGATCAGCCAATTCGTTACCCACCTCCTTGTCAGTGTTACCTTTTTGATGACCTTTACAATGCATGATGGCCACAGCTGTTGGAAGCTGAACTGCTTCTAAAAGTCGCAGTATCATATCAGCATGTTTAATACCTTTTCCTCGTGTGGTTAAAAGTCCTCGTTCTTTCCAGATCGCTCCATGAGCATGTACTACACCAAAGGCATACCTTGAATCTGTCCATATATTTACTCGCAGCCCTTCAGCGAGCTCCAGCGCTCTCACCAAGGCAATTATTTCTGCCCTCTGTGCCCACGTACCTTTTGGGAGAGATCTTGCTTCTATTACCTGATCAGTTGTTGTCACCGCATACCCGGCCATTCGGACTCCATTCTTCACAAAGCTGCTCCCGTCCGTGTACCAGGTATGATCGGCCTCTTCCAGTGGTTCTTCTTTCAGGTCTGGTCTGCTCGCACAGACAGTTTCAATTGTCTCTATGCAGTCATGTACGATGGGGTCAGTTTCCTGTTTATCGCTTAGGAAAGACGCAGGGTTAACTACTGTAGATGTAACGATTTCCACATCGTCCTGCTCCATCAGGATTGCCTGATATTTTAAGAATCTTGACGGTGATAACCAATGTCCACCTTTCTGTTCTAAGACAGAAATTACTGCGTGGGAAGTATAAACGATCATTTTCTGCCCCAGGGTAAACTTGCGAGCCTCTGGAATGATTACAACGACAGCCGCCACTGCCCGGAGGCATCCTGGCCATCCTGTGCTGACTGCGTCCAATTGTTTGGAAAAATATGCTACTGCTCGCTTGTAGGGTTCCAGCTTTTGGGCTAAAAGTCCCAGGGCCACTCCTCGTTTTTCATATGCAAACAGCCAAAAAAGTTTTGTCACATCTGGTAAGCCCAAAGCAGGGGCTCTCATCAGTTCTAATTTTAATTCTTTGAAGGCCCTTTTGGCCTCATCAGTCCAAATTAATTGTTTCTGATTGTCTTTCAGTAGTTCATATAAAGGTTTAACTAACAGTCCATAATTATGAATCCATAAACGACACCAACCTGTCATTCCCAGAAAAGTTCGAAGTTCCTTTACCGTAGTCGCTTCTGGAGTCTTGCAGATGGCCTCCTTCCTTTCATTTCCGAGCTGTCGTTGTCCTTTGGAAATCAGGTATCCCAAATAGATCACTTCCCTCTGCAGGATTTGGGCTTTCTGTAATGACACTCGATAACCACTTAATCCGAGGAAGTTCAATAAATTCACAGTCCATTCTTTACACTCTTCTCTCTTTTCTGTAGCTATCAAAATGTCATCCACATATTGTAAAAGAATGCCATTGCCTGGAGGCCTTTCCCAGAGTTCCAATTCCCTTGCTAATTGGTTCCCAAAAATTGTAGGGCTCTTTTTAAATCCTTGAGGTAACACTGTCCAAGCGAGTTGAGTTTTACGTCCCAAATAGGGATTTTCCCATTCAAAAGTAAATAAATTACGGCTTTCAGGGGCCAAGGTGAGGCAAAAGAATGCATCCTTTAAATCCAGAACTGTGAACCATTCATATGTTTCTTTCAGACTGGTTAACGAAGTGTACGGGTTTGCTACTACTGGATACAGATCCTCCACAATTCTGTTTATTGTCCTTAAATCTTGTACTATTCTGTATTTCCCATCTGGTTTCTTTACTGGTAAAATTGGGGTATTACATTCTGACTCACATTCAATCAGTAACCCAAACTTTTGGAATTTTTCAATTGTTTCTTTTATGCCCTTTCGGTCTTCCAACCTTAAAGGATATTGTTTTATTCTAACTGCACCAGAACCAGGTTTTACTTCCACCTTTATCGGTGCAGCGTTCTTTGCTTTACCTGGAATCTCAGAAGCCCATACCCCTGGATACACTTCATCTAAAATTTCTTCAATCTCTGAGGTACCCTTAGTTTGTTTTTCAATTTGGATCATAGCCAAACTTAAGACTTCAATTTGAATCGATCATTCAAATTACTTTGAATTCTATCTTACCCTTTTCAAAAATTATTTGTGCTTCCAATTGCTCTAATAGGTCCCGTCCAAGTAAAGGTTTCGGAGATTCTGGTAAATAAAGGAATTGGTGAATCCCTACTTGTTTTCCAATCTGAAATTTAATTGGCTGTAGAAAAAAAGCCTTTTTCTGCTGGCCAGTGGCTCCTGTTACAGTTACAAAATCATGATCTACAGGTATGAGTTCTTGATTCAATACAGAATATGAGGCACCCGTATCTATTAAAAATTCTACCTCCTCATTCTGGTTCCCTAGCTTTAATTTAACCAGTGGATCGGGCAGGGTAGATTCCCCAGGTCCCCGTCATTTGGCTTCAGCAACCACCTCAGGCTTTAATTTAGGGCATTCCTTTTTCCAATGCCCTTCTTTTCCACAGTAAGCACACTGATCTGATCGTAATGTTGTTTGGAAACTCCCTCGAGATCCCCGGCGAGGCCCTCCTCTGCCTCTGCCTCTGCCTCTACTTCCAGGGGATCCTTGGGGTCCTGCACTTTGTTGTTGTAATGCCGAGATTGTCGCTTTGGCTAATGCTCTACTTAATTTTCTCCTTTCATTGCTTTCTCTGTTCCTGTACACCCTCCATGCTTCTTCAATTAATTTTTCTAAATTCCGCACTTCAGGCTCTTTTAGTTTTTGGAGTTTTCTTCTAATATCGTCTGATGACTGGCCCAAAAACCCAGCGATACCAATTGTTGCTGCCCTATTTCAGATGAGGGGTCTAAAGTAGTATATTTACGCATTGCCAATCGTAATCTGTCTAAGAATTCCGTGGGGGTTTCAGTTTGCCCTTGCTTTGCAGCATAAAGTGCTGACCAATTTACAGCCTTTGGGATCATGTTTTCTAGTCCAAATTTTATCCAATTTTGATATTGCCTTAATGTGCACTGGTCTGTATTATCATTCGGATCCCAGTGTGGGTCAATCAGGGGAACACACGGATCGACTCCCCCTGCCAGCGTTCCGGCTGTCATTTGAGCCTGCACTTGAGTGCGGGCTGGTTTTAGAATTAACTGTTTCTTAGTTTCAGTCATTGCATCTAACAGTATGTCTATATCTTTCCAGTCTGGGTTTTGATTTTTAACTCTGAATTCAAATCTTTTGGTAATTCTTAATGGATCATCTCTATAATTTTTAACCTCCTCCCTCCAAGTGTTCAAATCTCCCATATAAAAAGGGACCTTAATTGTCATCGGTCCTGCCAGCCCCATAGCTTCTCTAAGTGGTGCCTGGAGAATTGGTCCTGTTTTACTACGCGTTCGGGCAGTAATCGGGGTTGATTCCCCCACTGCTGCAGGAGGTGGTGATGGTGCTGGTGCTGGTGCTGCTGCAGGGGGTGATGTTGGTGGTGTTGATGCAGGGGCTGATGTTGGTGTTGATGCAGGGGCTGATGTTGGTGTTGATCCCCCCACTGCTCCCCCTCCTGAGTTACTGTTCCCATTGTTCCCATCAGGAAACCCCATGGGTAATGCAGGAGGTGGTGATATATAATCTTCAATCCTTTCCTCACTTTCCTGATCTTTTGTTTTCAAACACCTTTCTGCAATACTACATGCTGAACAACATTGTTTCAGCTTTCCTTGTTCCTTCTTTTTATCTTTCTCTAGTGCCAAAACAAAGGGGTCTTTAGGGACTAAATTTATACCACATTCCTTTTGCCACTCAGGATGATCTCTTAAAGTGAAAAACATATCAGCATATAACACCTCATCCCATTTTTCATTTCTTCTGAGAAACAGCATCAATTGCAATAGAGTATTATAATTCAAAGTTCCATTATTTGGCCATTTTTCCCCTTCTTCCAATTTATATAACGGCCACCACTGGTTACAGTATTTAACTAAAGTTTTCTTATTTACATTTCCTCCTGGGGGACCCCCAATATCTTTCCAATGTGCTAAGACGCATCCTAACGGACTCTTTTTTAAAATTTCCCCGCTCTGTTGGTTACCCATTGTTTGTTGGTTATTATTATTATCCCAATCCTGTTGTTACCAAACAAACAACTGGAATTAAAATTAAAATAACACGTTCACTCTTATTTTCTATTGCTTCGTCTATCTCCGGCTGTTTCCCCTGCGGGAGGACAGAACCACGGATCAAGACTCCGCACTTGCTTTGTACTAAAAGTATGTTTCAGTCACACACACAGAGAACAAAAACAAGTCTTAAAATTGCAACCACAAAAAAATCCAACCATACAATTAATACAACTCTTAGAATCACACAAACAAACACATAGAATTCAATACAGGATTAATATTTCAGCTTCCAGATGGTTTCCGGTGGGACTGGAACCCACAATTGTAGTCACTTAAGTGTGTTTTTTTTTTTCTGTTGTTCTTAAGGCGCCTTTGGTGGGACTGGAACCCACAATCGTAACCAAAGTATACCTTTAAGGCACTGGCTGCCCGGTATACGCTGTCCTGCACGAGTCTCAGCTTACGGCTTACGGAAAGCTACCCCGAGTGGGACTGGACCCCACAACTGTAATTGCTCCCACAACTATAACCAAAGCACACCTTTGAGGCGCTGGCTGCCCGGTATACGCTATCTTGCGTACGGCTTACAGAGAGCTACCTTAGTGGACCGGTCCCCAAACCAAAAGAATCAAAAGAATACCTTCTCTAAGATGGAAGATGGTCCTTGTCTGTTCCCGCAGCGATCCGATTGAGGCGAGGAGTCCCTCCGGGGAAATCCCCGGGGGCACCCAAGGGAGTCCTGTTCTCAGCGGGTCCTGCAGCCGAACAGAGAGGGTCCCATCTGGGTCGCCAAATCTGATACCTGAAAAGGAAACTGAACTTTCCAAGACTTGTTTTAAAGTTTTAGAAAGCAGGTATTCTTTATTGCAGCGCTGGGTGCACGTTAGGAGGAGAAATCCCCTGTGCACCCAGCGCTGCAATAAAGAATACCTGCTTTCTAAAACTTTAAAACAAGTCTTGGAAAGTTCAGTTTCCTTTTCAGGTATCAACTTTGTGCACTGAAAATACACACACCAAACCCATATGTACAGCAGTGTCAGTAACAATATTAAAGCAGCTGTAGCTATTAACAGTATTATAACAGGATACTTTAAATGGCTGAAAAATCCTGGAGCTGAAGGTGACCATCTGAAGAGAGCTTCCCAGCGTCTATGCTCTCCATCCTTTTCTACTTTTCACCATTTCCTTTGATCTCGTTTTGCATCACGATGAACTGTCACCAGAGCTCTTTGTTCTGCAGTGCCAGAGCGTCCTGTGTGTCACTCTGGCGGTCGGCAGCATCATGAGGAATTTCGCAGGTTTATGTTTTTGCATTTCACAGAGATCTGAAACTCAGACAATCACTTATCTTGAATAGGCACACCCTGCTCCTTACCACCATATCGACACGAATCAAAGGAACGTATTTCACACACATGTAGGCGTTCTCCCCGCCCAGCAGATCCGGCTTCACAAACAGCTCCAGCGCCCGCGCTGTGTTTGTGACTCGCTGCGAGGACAGAGGAGAAGTCGGGGCACGAGTGGCCCGTCCATGCGACAGCCCGGCTCCCTGCCGAGACGCTGGTGCCGAGGGACGGCACGGAGCTCGAGCGCAGGGCCACGGACCGCGCCGAACCCAGGGGCCTGCCACCAGCTGGGCACCGGCACGCCGCGAGGGACGGCTGCACTGCTGCCAGCGCCACGGCGCCTCGACGGAGCAGCCGTGGCTCATGCTCGGGCAACGGGCACTGCTCCGGCAGCCAGAGAAGGCGGCGGAAGCCGCATCCACTCTTGCCTGCACCGTGCTGTGACACCGGCAGGTTAGGGAGCCCCGAGAGCACTAACGGTGCCGTTGCAGGAACACGCCCCCCGAGAGCAGAGCTCATCCCCGTCCCCGCCACAGCACCCCGATCTCCAGCGACATGTCCAGGTGAGGCTCGTAGGTGTCCGAGATGCTGTTGCACTCCAAGCACTTCGCTGTAGAAGAGCGAGCGGTGAGCACAGCCTGGCCCGGCGCCCGCCCCGCCGCCAGCCCAGCGCAGCGCAGGCGGCTGCAGCACTCCCCCTGCCCGGGTTTGGGCTCTGGGACACCAGCACCAGGAGACACAGCCTGGCAAGGAGGAAGGCTGGCAGTTCCACCATGTGCTGGGACAGCAAGTGCTGCGAGATAGCTGGCAACACAGGTCCCTTTGCTGGTGGCGATGAGCCGGGGACCCACAGCCAACAGCTTTTCCATCGCTGCAACGGGGCACGACCCACAGGTACCGCAGGACCGACCAGCTGCAGCTCTGGATAACTCACACACGCTCAGCAATTTTCCCAACGGATCTGCGCGGCAGGGCTGTCGCGCAGCAGCCTCGGAGCCGCAGGACCCGGCAGCCAGCACTCACCCCGGGGCCGCAGGCATCGGCCCTCACACCCCTTCTCCTTTGCACACCCTGGCCCTTGCACACCCCTTTGCACATGCAAACCCTTGCACACCCCTTCTCCTTTGCACACCCTGGCCCTTGCACACCCCTTTGCACATGCAAACCCTTGCACACCCCTCCCTTTTCGCACACACAGCCCTTGCACACCCCTTTGCACATGCAAACCCTTGCACACCCCTCCCTTTTCGCACACACAGCCCTTGCACACCCCTTTGCACCTGCAAACCCTTGCACACCCCTCCCTTTTCGCACACACAGCCCTTGCACACCCCTTTGCACCTGCAAACCCTTGCACACCCCTCCCTTTTCACACACACAGCCCTTGCACACCCCTTTGCACGTGCAAACCCTTGCACACCCCTCCCTTTTCACACACACAGCCCTTGCACACCCCTTTGCACGTGCAAACCCTTGCACACCCCTCCCTTTTCACACACACAGCCCTTGCACACCCCTTTGCATGTGCAAACCCTTGCACACCCCTTCCTTATTGCACACACAGCCTTCACACACCCCTTTGTACGTGCAAACCCTTGCACGCCCCTTCCCCTTTGCACACACTGGCCCTTGCACGCTCCTTTGCTTTCACCCACCCCTGTGCACATGCAGATCCTTTGCTCACCCCCTCCCCTTTGCCCATGCCCCTCTTTGCACCCCCCTTTTCCCCTTGCACACCCCCCCGTGCCCTCACCCCCGGGCAGGGGAGGGGGCTGTGACGCTCTGTGTCCCCCCTGTCCTCCCCCAGGCCTGAATCCCTGGCGGTGGCGGGGATGATCGGGGCACAGAAGCTGCAGTACGACATCTGGGGCAACAGCGTCAACGTCTCCAGCCGCATGGACAGCACCGGGGTATCCGAGTGCATCCAGGTCAGTGGGGGTGTGGAAAAGGCGAGACAGGGCCCCCCCTTAGAGCCCCCTCACCCCGTGTCTTCCTCCACCAGGTGACGATGGACCCGTACCAGCTGCTGGCAGCCAACGGCTACATGCTGGAGTGCCAGGGGCTGGGCAAGGGCAAGGGGGAGATGACCACCTACTTCCTCAACGCTGGCCTGGGGGGCCCTGCAGTGTGTGTCCCGCCCCCCCGGGCCGGTGCCCCCCTAGCCTACTCCGAGGCAAGGCAAAAAAGGAAAAATCCCCAAGTCCACGTGTTTTTTTTTAAAAAAGGGAGAAATGGACATAAGGGAGGTGGCTGGGGGGGGGGGGGGGGGGTCCCCCACCAGGGTGGCGTGTCGGGGGGTACATTTCCCAGCCCCGCACTGGGGTGTTTGCCGAGGGGGGGTGTTGGGGTGCAGCCCCCCCCTTTGCTGAAATCCCCCATGTGCCAAAGAGGGGAGATAGGGCCCCCCAGGGAATGGACGGACGGACGGATGGGGGGGTGTCTCCCCAGCCCCGTCCATGTGCCAAACTGAAGTGCCGCCTGCCCGGCGGGGCGCAGGCAAAGCACCTCCGTGCCCCCCCAGACCCTCCGGAGTCTCGGCCCTCCTCGGCCAGGGGGTCCTGCTCCCTCCCGAGGTGCTGCCGGTGGGGGGGGGTCGGGGGCAGGTCCTCCCCCCTTTTAAATGCAAAAAAAAAATGAAGTGACTTCTTTTTCTTTTCCTTTATTTTTGTTTTTTGTTTTAGAAGCAGTTTTGGGGCGGGGGGGGGCGGGCACCGGCTCCCCCCCCGCCCAGCGCAGATCTGAGGGACTTTGTCCGTCGTGCGCCGCACATAAAACTCACTTTGGATACGAGCTGGGGGGGCCGGGGGGGGCCGGCGGCAGCCCGGGCAGGGCCCGCAGGCGCGGGCCGGGCTCCGGGGCCGCGGGAAGGCCGCAGCCGGCGGGGCCCGTGGCGCGGCCGGAGGTACCGGTGGGCCCGGGCCGGGGAGCTCCGCCCGCCCCCCCCCCCTTCCCCCCGCCTCAGAACGCGCAGGGCCGCAACGGCCCCGCCCGCCTCCGCCCGCCTTGTGACGCAGCCGCGCGCGCGCCGTTGCCCAGCAACGCCCGAAGCGCCGCTGAGCGCGTCCGTGCGCGCGGGGCGCAGAGCGCCATGGAGGCCGCGGGGCGGCGCTGGGTCTTCACCCGCGGGCAGCTGGAGCGCAGCCCCTCGCGGCGCGCCGGGCTCGGCCCCGGCACGGAGCGCGCGTACCGGCAGCGGGCGGCCGGCCTGCTGCAGGACATGGGGCAGCGCCTCGGCCTGTATCCGGCCGCGCTCGGGTGCCGCCGCCGCGGGGTCGGAGCGGCCGGGCCGCGGGGAGAGCTGCCACCGGGGGTGGGGGGGCGTCGGGGCCGGCCCGGGAGCGCGGGGAGAGACCGGGTTGGCCGCGGGGGGAGCTGGGAGCGTTTCGGGTGCGGGGAGAGCCGGGCTCGGCAGCGGAGAGAGTGAGACCCGGCCCGGGAGCGGGGGGAGCCGAGCCCGGCCGCGGGGAGAGCGAAGCCCGGCCCGGTGCCGGTGGGATGCGGGGGAGCTGAGGGCGCTGCTTAAGGGTCGCCGTCGCGGCTGTGTGTTTCCTTAACCGCCGGTACCAGCTCCCAGCTCATCATCAACACGGCCATCGTGTTCATGCAGCGATTCTATATGGTGCACTCCTTCACCCAGTTCCACTGGAACGTAAGTGTGCTGGGGTCTGGCGGGGTGGGGGGCGCCGGGAACCCCCTCAGCTCTGCTCCTGCTGCTGACTGGCAGCCAGCTCGGGGGCCAGTGTGGTGGGACTGGCCCTGGGGATGGGACTTGGAAAGAGGACGGGTGATTCATAGCTGCTGCTAGTCACCAGAGACCCTTTTCTGTCCTGGTGGTGGTTGGACTTGTGTAGGCTTTGTTTCCTAAAGGAATGTTTGTTTTGTACTTGAGAATTAGCCTAATTTATTTGCGTTAATTTTAAACTTACGAACTTTAAAAAAAATGTTTTTTTTTTTCTCTGAAGTCGGTGGTACCAGCAGCTCTGTTCTTGGCAGCCAAGGTGGAGCAGCAGCCTCGTAAGCTGGAGCATGTAATCAAGGTAGCAAATGCCTGCCTGTATCACCAGGAAACTCCTCTAGACACCGAGAGCGAGGTAAGTGTCGAGATGGAAGAACTGGGCCCTGATGTGAGGAGCAGAGGCAGGAGCAGTGGGAATGGCGGAAGCGTGCTGCATCCTGAACCGTGTGGCTACAGCGTCTTGTTAAATCGGGTTCAGCAGTACCCGCTCTCGGAGTGACCGACTGTGCCCTGGGATGGTCAGGGAGAGCTTTCCAGTTAAACTGCTCCGATGCTGTGAGAGCTTTTTGGCTTCTGTACAGCAGAAGGCTTTTCTTTCCTGCTCTGTGGCAACCTCTCTTCTGTTCTCCTCTGCCACGCTGCTGCAACGTGACTCGGATGTGCTGTGTGACAGTGGCTGCGTGAAAAGCTGCCGAGGAGGGCGTGGATGTTGGCTGCTGTGATTGAGCAGTGTCTGTGGCAGGGCAGAAGGTGGTGCGCGCGGTTTGGTTCTGTTCTGTCCCCACGCCTTTAACGGTGGGTTTGTTAAAAACGTTGCCGATTCCCCATCTCTCGAGGCAGCCCGTCTTACATGGACCTGAGCAGCCAACGCTGCTGAAAAGGGGCAGCTTTATCCAGGAAAGCTTGATGAAAAAAAAAAAAGCAGCTAATTCCTCTCCTGTACTGCTCGTATAGCCGCCCCGTGCAGTGCGAGGGACCAGGACTGAGAGGGCCACTGTGGATCCCAACGCAGCTGTCCCCTGGCAGAAGCACTGGCAGGGCAGCAGGTCCACCCCAGCACTCTGCTTTCTCTTTTCTGGCAGGGGATCTGTGCCAGTTCCCCCAGTGCAGATCAGCATAAAGATTCCCCTTTGCTATTTTTGCTTCCCTGGGAAAGTGTGTTAGAAATGTGCGGGCTTTATACGGAGTGCCTCATCGTGAGTAACTTGCCTGTCCTCTCAACCCCAGGCTTACCTGCAGCAAGCCCAGGACCTGGTCATTCTAGAGAGAATAATACTGGAGACCCTGGGTAAGTTTTTCAAAGCGGACGGGCTGCCACACGAATCCCAGACCCAGGAGTGTTCCGCAGAGCGGAGAGCCTAACCGCACAGTCTTCTCCACAGCTGGAGGGCAGATGTGCGGCTGGCCAGTGGGACAACAAGAGTCCAGGCAACAAACTCTATTTTTCACACCCGCTCCTTCTGTTTTCCTTTTAACGTCAGTTTTTTCAGGTGTAACTTGTGTCAGGTTCAATGCTCAGAGAAATTAAAGCGTGGAAGTGTGGCTCGTCTCGGTTCTTTCCCCCCACAACAGGTTTTGTACCGTTTGGGCACCGGTCGCTCTCCTCTGTTGTGCTGTTGAACTTCATGTTCTAGTTGGGTGGCCAGGAAGCAGGTTGCATTGAGAGATGTCTAACAGAACCTGGGTTGAAAGCTAATATTTTGATCAGATAGCTGAAAATGGAAAAAACACCCAAAACAGCAACAGTTTTGGGGGTTTTTTTTGGAAGTAGAAGCTGGAGCCTACGTTTAGGGCTGTGGCTGTTGGATTCGGTATCCTGTTCCTTTCTAAAATATACTGTTAAAACTTATTTTTACTAACATCTGTTCCATTTCAGAGGGAGTTAGTAGATAGCCTTCCACTCCAAAGTACTCAGTAGGCCTTTGTTGTTTCCGACTTGGTTCAGAGTAGATGCTACCAGTCCCTCACTCACGAGGGGACAGGAGGGACAGGTGTGTCAGTGGGTCGGACGTGCTGGCTTGGCAAACCAGTGGCTAAACTGTGACTCCAGTTCTGCAACAACTCAGTTCTCCATTTGCCTTTTTTTAACATCCCAGTTCTTCTAGAACGTTCTGCATGGGGAGAACCAAATCTGTTGCACACATGGATCGATTTGATTTTTTTTTTCTTTAAAACATAATGCACAAACTGAATAGGAAACTGAAGCGAGGATTAAGTTCAGTTCTCTGTAGTGCTGTAGGCTCCTTCAAAGGGAAAACATCTGTTTCCTCTTAGCTTTTTGGGTGAGAGAAATTCCTTTGAGCTGATGCCATTGTCTTCTCCTTCCTCCCAGCTGCTGTAGGAGACTTTGTCCTGCTATTTTAAAAATCCTTAATAGCTGTTTTGTTTTCAGTGAGGTCTTTCAAGCACAGAAGTCATTTAGCTGCTTGGAGGTCTGACAGCATCAGTGATCTTCGGGCTTTATGACTGGAGAACTTGAGTCTTCTGGATACAGGAAAACGATCTCCTCTATTCCTGCTTGCCTCCGAGCAGAGAGCAGGGGCTGTAGGAGGGAAGGGGAGAAGGCCTTGTCCCCCAGGAGCAGGAAACGTGAGGTTCGTAGATCCGTGGGGGTGTGCTGCTGGTGTTCTGATGGCCGTATGTCTGTGTTCTTCCAGGCTATGAGATCGCTGTTGAGCACCCCCATGTCCACGTGGTGAAGTGCATGCAGCTCGTGCGAGGTGAGCGATGTCGGACGTCGGGTGCTTGCGGCTCCTCTGCCACGTAACCTCAGCTTGGCAGAGAACTGTAAAAATATGTAGTAGCGTTCAGCTGGGATTGTCTGAGAACTTGCCTAAAGTCAGTCTCCGTAATAACCATAACGAACGTCAAACTAGAGGCAGTTGCAAATGACTGACGCGATACTGTGGCTCTGCTGAACCACGCAAAGCTTTCTATGTACAGTAACTTCTAAATCCTTCTATAGCTGTGGCATAGACATAGTTGAACTGTGCTGGGTGTCTTTGTGTGTGGTGGCGAGAGGCCCGTGGTTCTTGCACTAAAACGTCATAATATTTATCAGGATTTGCAGACTAACGCCTTGCTTTTTCCTTTTGTCTTTCAGCCAGCAAGGACTTGGCGCAAACTTCCTATTTCATGGCTACCAACAGGTTATTATTTTACAATGGATTCATATTTGACAGAGGGTCTTATCTGGAGGAGATGTGCTACTGGTGACCCCTAGGGCATTGGTCAGCCTGCGAGCAACTGGGGATCGCTCGGTTTGGTTCAGAAAGAGCAGGAACTCTTTCTCCTGCTGCTGATCAAAACCAGGTGCAAAATTGGCCGTATAAATGAGGCAGATGGGATGCTCAGGAACTTCACTGCTTTCGTTTATGGGGAGTTAGACAGTTGTGAAAGTGAAAAAAAAAACCCAAAACCAAACAACAAACCCCAAACCAAAAAGGTAGACTTGAAATGAATATATGCGGTTTTACTTGGTTAGTACTTGGATGTCAGTTTTCACTGGACTAGGTGCTGTGAAGATGTGTCTGTACCCCAAAGATGGCTGATCTAGAGTATAAAGGGAGGAAAAGGGTAGTTGGATGCAGGCATGAGGCGTTACAAGGGAAAACTATAGCCTTGTCTGGCCTGCGTGACTGGACAGAGAGTGCTGGAAATCAGGCTCCGAGGTTTTTTTCGTCTTGAGAGGTCTGGGTAGTTTTGTTGCTCGATTTTCACTGCGAGGCTGATACCAACACTTGTGTTGGGACTTCTGACGTTTTGGGGTTTTTTAAATTGAATTTCCTGGATTACCAGCTTCAGACAAATCACGGGAGTTAATGTTTGGAACAGACTGAGTCCCATGGTAAAAATCTTTGTGTTTTTGGGAAGGAGCTCGCAGAAGTGAAAGGATGGGAGAAAAAGATGGTTTAGGTGTTAGCACAGGTGAGGTTGCAGAGTGAGGAGAGGCTGAGCCGTGAAAGCGTGTGGCCTTGGGCGAGTCATTTGTCTCCTCTCTGCCTGGGAGAGGTGTTGCCTGCTCACCTCCACGGCGTGCCGGGAGAATTGTTTGCTGAAGGTGCTCTCTAGCTCCAAAGGGCACTGTGTGGGCTTCCTGCAAAAACGAGTGTAAAGGGAAGGTGGTGTTAGCAACGTGTGGGTAAATACATCCTTGAAACATATTTTATCCCTGCAGCAATAACTGCAAACCCAAGGAATTATGAGTTAAGGTTATAATGGAAAGAAATCCAGGCAGAAAGTAAGAAATGCAGCCAGGCAATTTTGCCTTAAAGCGATGACATGAAACGCCTGGTTAAGGTGCTGAAGTGGTGAACTAGATTTAGCAGGTGTAGCTACAGATGTTTAACTTATATTTCCTTCTGGCATCATTATGGGGCAGAGTTAAGTCTCTTTGTGCACCTTAACTTTGCTTCTTACCTTGGCAGTCTGGATAAAGGCTCTGAATTTCCTGGGTTTGACTTCTTGATATATGGATAAACGCAGTATCCGTGAAACGGCTTCAGACTTTTTGGCTGTAGATGGATATCTCTGTGTCTCTGCATTGCATTGATGGAAAAGCATTTAATAACCCGAGCACGGCGAAGAAACGCGGATAATGCCGCCCGGCGGCTGCGTGTAGGTGCCCTGTGGCACCATTTCCATCAAACGCTCTTTGAAAGGGCCGATGGATGAGTGTGACAGTGGGCAAATCCTGCACTCCCTGTCACGGTTTCTAAGCCTTAGAGGACCTGGTGTTCCTGCAGGTAGAGTAGGATGCTTTCTTAGTCCATCGTTTCTCCTGTTCTCAGTGCTACCTAGACCTCCCAGCACTGATGTCTGAGCTGTCACACGGCACATTAATTTACTAATGAAAATGCTTGATGAGGGGCCAGGCTTCCTTTTAGGCGCTCCTGAGTCACTCCAGTGTATGATGCCATTCACAACCGAAGCTGCAGTGTTTTTTCTAAAAATCGTTTGAGACAGAGTTGCCTGGACCCAAATTACCCACAGCAGAACGGGGAGGGAACAAGCAAACCGGTGGAGTGGGATAGAAACGCCCATAACAGTAGGGTTGTACTGGGGGAGGAATGGCAGGACCTTCCCCACCTGTGTCCGCCTCTGGTGCAGCGGCGGTTCAGTGGGCGATTGTGAGTGCCGAAGTTCAGGCTTGGGAATTCATGGCTTTCTGTTTCTCTCTCCCTGCTGGTGACATCAGCCTGCACCTGACCACCTTCAGCCTGCAGTACACCCCTCCCGTTGTGGCCTGCGTCTGTGTCCACCTGGCTTGTAAGTGGTCCAACTGGGAGATCCCAGTCTCCACAGAAGGGAAGCACTGGTGGGAATACATTGATGACACCATCACTCTGGATCTCTTAGATGGTAAGTTTTGGAGTGAGGTTCCCCCCTCCCCAAAGGCTCTTAGGTTATTTTGGCATCTCTGTCCCTGGCTCTGTCATTCAAACATGGCCACCGGCCAGTTCATGGACTCCAGGACTTCAGGCCTTGCCAAGGTTCCCAGTGCAGCAGCAGCAGCTTCTATGGTACAACAGGGATGACAGAAGGGGCACAGTGAGATGAGTTTCAATGTGGCCAGTGATACTAGTTGTCAGTATTTCCCCTCCTGGAGTAGCTCCCACTCATCAGTAAGTAGGGGGTTGCCCTGATGGATCAGTGCTGCTCTGCCCACCTCTGACCCTCTTGCCCTGGTTTGTGTTTCCTCTGCAGAACTGGCTCACGAATTCCTACACATCCTTGAGAAAGCTCCCAACCGGCTTAAATGTATACGGAACTGGCGGGTAAGAATCTCCTTTGGACCACGGGTGCTTGCAGGAGAACACAGGCTCTTGCTCTCTGCTGCGTGGTGTCTCCAGTGTTACAATGTGAGACAGTGCCTGAAGGGCACGTGTGGGGGGAAACGCGAACGCTCCGCGTCTGCAAAACCTCGCTTCAGCGCTCGAGTTCATCTGTTCTGAGTTAACTCTGTAGAGAGTTTGGTTTTTCGGCTGCTCTGGCAGCCCCGCTGGCAGCGGTTGGGTCTTTTCCCGCAAGGAGCGATGGGGGCAAAGCGGATCTGTCTTTAAATGAGAGTTTGCGCTGTACGGGGTGAGCTGCTGGCATCGAACCCGCTCTCGCGACAGCCCAAAGTCAATGACCCGTTGCTGCTTTTATTCCAGGCCTCTCGAGCAGCCAGGAAGTCAAAGGCTGATGACCATGGTGAAGATGAGATCCTGTCGAAGAAGACACGGAGAAGCCCCGACCACCCCCTGCTGCCCTCAGAACCACCCCCCCCACTCCCCCCTCTCCCCAAGTAAAAGTTTTGCTACAGTTTCTACAGAGCCCAAGCCCCACTGCCTCATGAAGAACTATTTTATTATATTATAACTTTTATTATTGATATTTAGAGCTGGGAGTTGTTGAATCTGTGAAAGGATAAGAAACGCTTTCTCTGTTCTTGCTCCCTGCCCCTTCGACTTGCAGTTCGTGGCGGGCTCTGCCTGCTGGAACTGAAGCCCCCTCTGGGGAACACACACTGTGGGGGGGCTCTGGGGGTATTTAAAATATGTCACAGAAAATTTAAGATGTTTTACAAGTAATTTAAGCAGTAACTTATATCTTAGTGTTTTGTTAATTTTAATGTTGTGGTGCTGCGGAGGAGCCCGGTGAGGGCTGGGGGTGGCTCGGTGGTGGTTTCTGCTCGAGCGGTTGGTGACAGACTGTGGGTTCAGGAGTTTTTTGGGGGGTTGTTACCCAACAATAAAGGGGTTAAAGTTTTGTGTAGCAGTTTCATGAAGGGTTCAGTGGCAGTAGGTGATTTACACACACCTAAAGAAACTAACCAGACGTCCATCCTTGAAGCTGCCAGCAGTGATTAAAACAGAGACTCTTTATCAAGAACTGTCTGCCCTTGGAGGGAACATCCCAGAAACTGCAGAAACTGCATAAACTTTGTTATCATGTTTTTCTAAACTGTGAACATGCAGTGACTTGGGGGAAAAGGTAATTCCGGCAGGGGGAGATCGTGACCACCGACTCACGGACCACCTACCCTAATTACACCCCAGACCCAAAAGAAAGGGGCGGAGGAGAAAAACTGAGCATGCGAAGTAATTTACATGAAAAGCGAGAGAAAATTAACCAATTGTTTAAGAATATGTAAATACGTTATGAATTATGCATGATTATAGTGTATAACTAATTTTCTGTCCAGAAGCCGGTGCACACGCTAGGAGGAGAAATCCCCTGTGCACCCAGCGCTGCAATAAAGAATACCTGCTTTCTAAAACTTTAAAACAAGTCTTGGAAAGTTCAGTTTCCTTTTCAGGTATCAGGGTGGAGGGGACAGCAGAGACC
This sequence comes from Tauraco erythrolophus, assembly GCF_009769465.1. NCBI lineage: Eukaryota > Metazoa > Chordata > Aves > Musophagiformes > Musophagidae > Tauraco > Tauraco erythrolophus. The sequence continues at coordinate 8,214 of NC_141475.1, read as the reverse complement.
GGAGGCTGCTCAGGATGGGGGGTGGGAGAATCGCAGCTGCCGCGACCACGGGGTGACAGGAGCTGCTCTCCCTGCTGCGGGTCCGGTTTCTTCGCTCCAAAAGCTGCTCTGCTTTCAGGATCCCATCTCCATCCCTTGCTCCGCTCCTGCAGGTCCCATCGCTGCCGCTGGAAAACCTGGCGGCCGTGGGGCTTCAGGAACAGCGTGCGTGCTGGGGGCATTCGGTGGCGTTTGGGACGGCTGGTATGGAGCAGCCCGAGTGGGGTGATGGATTGAGGGCACGTGGTCCAGGGCCTACCTGCCATGGCTGCTTTTTGGAGAGGGGGAGTCCAGAGGAGCTGCCCATGGCTGGCAGGGACAGGCGGTGCTGAGGGGCTTGTATGTGGAGCCAGATTGTGCCCGAGAGCACCCGCTGGGGCAGAGCGGTCTGGTGGCTGGTGGGGTCCTGCCGGTGCACGTAGAGGCGGGTTTGGGCGTGAAACCTGTCGGTGGAGTCGGTCCGTGGCTGCTCGGAGGTCGATGTGGAGAGGGGCGGCGTGGCGCGTTCCCAGCCGGGATGCAGGACGAGGCTGTGCAGAACGGCTGGCTGGAACGGTTGCCGTGCCTGGGGCGGCTCTTCCAGGGGATCCCATCGGTGTGTGGCTGCCCACAGCTGAGCTGGAAACAGTTCTGACCGTGACCTAAACCCTGGGCCAGGGCAGCCACTGGAGTTTTAGCTGAACGTTTCGGAAAAGCCGCTTTCCTTTGTTCTGAGACGTTACTTTCCCACCCTTCAATAAATACACTCGGTAGGTTTTGTGCGACTCCTCCTCCATCGAGCTGGTTTCCAGAGCAGTGGGAGCTCCTGACCCTCTGCCGTCCGTAACCCCCCGCCGGTTTGGGTACGGCTTTTAGGTCTCGGCTCCCGGCAAAGGCCCGTCCCTCACTTCACCCCCGCTGCTGCTGGGGCCTGGCTGCTCCCGCGTTGTTGGGCTCCGCGGTGAATCGCTCGTTCTGCCCGTTCCGTTCATCAGCAGAGACCAATGTCGGCCGTCAGCTGTCACGGGGAACCGGGCGGGGACGGGGCAGAGCCGGGGGGGCTCTCGGCCCCCTGTCGGTGCGCTGGGACCGCGCGGTGTGCCCGGGGCTGCCGAGAGCTCCCGCCCTTCCCGAGCCGCAGCACGAACCCGCTCGCGCCTCCGCCCTCGCTCGGGGCTGCCCCGCTCCCGCCGCGCCGGCCTCACGTGACTGCCGGGGCGTGGCTGTTCCCTGCGGAGTGACGGAGCGCTCGGCCAACGGCGCGCGGCACCGCCTGCGCGCCTGTCGCGGATTGGCGGCCGGGCGGGCCAATGAGGTGGCGGGGCGGGCGCGCGGCGAGGCAGCAGGGAGGCCGGGGCGGCAGCGAGGTAAGATGGCGGCGGCACCGCCCGCCCTGTGCGGGGCTCACGCAGCGCTTCCCCGCGTCACCCGCGCGCTCCGCCGGGGCCCCGCCACCCCTCAGCGGCCGGGGGGCCGGTTCCCACCCCGCCCTCCGCTCCGGCAGCGCTGCCCGGGCCGCTCTCCGGAGCGCCCCTCAGGCCCGGCGGCGCCGGGGGGTGCAGCACGTGCGTGGGGGGCAGAGGGGCCGCGCCGGGACCGGGGGGCGCACCGGGATGCAGCGGGAGCGGGGACGGGCACCGAGGAGCGGCACGGGGAGGGGGCAGTGGGACAGCGGGTCTGGGGGGAGCGCTGGGCCGGTGGGAGGGGTGGGGTGGGGGCAGCGGGGGCGGCCGTGAGGGGGGGCAGCTGCCGTGGGGGGATGGGGCTCGTATCGGGCGTTACGGGGCTGGTGCGCCGTGTGTGGGGCGGAGCGATGTGCCCTGGGAGGGGGTGGGGCTGCGGGAGCCGTGTGCGGGGAGGAGGGGGTCCGGCGGGGGGGGTGAGGGGTACCTCTGGGACACGCGTCCGCCCCGCAGGGCTCAGCGCTGCCCGCGCCTGGGCATGGGTGCTGCTGCGGGGTAGCTCGGGTGAGCGAGATGTGGTTCATTCTGCGCAGAAATGGGGTTGCTGCAAAGCTAAAAGTTTTCCTCAGGCTTTGGGAGAAATTCTCTCTGCGGGAGTAACTTCATCTCCCGCCTGTACAAGGGGGTCAAAGTGTTTTATTCAGATGTGTTAGCACATGCTGCTTCTCTTTTTTTTTTTTTAATCAATAGTTTGTTTCATTTCCTTTAACTGGTCTGCATCTCTCGAGCAGGTGTTGGCACGAACAGAATTCGGATCCACGTTTTGCCCTCCAGCCGAGGCCGCCTTACTCCGGTGCCGAGGCCGCAGGAGCCTCTGTCGTGTGCCTTCACCCACCGCCAGTGCTCCCAGCCGCGGCTGGAGGGGCAGGAGTTTTGTATTAAGCACATCCTTGAAGGCAGGAGTGCCCCTTTCAAGCAGTGCAGCTGCGTTTCAACAAAGAACGGAAAGCGATGTCCCAACGCTGCGCCCAAACCAGAGAAGAAGGGTGGGTGAGTACCTCTGTCTCCTGGTTCTGTACCGTGTAGAATCAAAACGGGCAGAAAAAGGTCCTTCTCCTGATTCAGCTGCTGCCCTATGTTACCTCAGACAAGCGGCTCCCTCTTTCTGAAGTGTTTTTAACCTAGAAAAAGACTCTGAGCGCTGGACACTGCATGGAGTTGTCTTGGTCCTGCAGAACTGTCCGGCTGCTGCCCTCTGCCATCAGAAGGTGGCTGCAGTGATCCAGGCAGGCCCTTCGTAAGAGCTGTCCGTGCACCCACGCGGTGCCGTGCCTCTGCTCAGGCCAGCAAATCTAACTTGCCGCTGTCTGTGCTTACGGATAATCCTCAGCACGGACACTCTGGTCGCTTGTTGTGTGGAGTCGATGACCGGGTTGTGTTACCAGCAAAACTGCTAGCAGCCGGGAAGACAATTCATCTACACAAAGCAGATAAACAGGCACTCCTTTATTCCTGCGCTGGGGGACACCGGGGATAGCTCTGTCCAAGCGGGTCCATCCTGGCATCAAAATCCGTAGGTTTTTGTACACACTTATTTTGTTGAGTCATTGTTACATAAGTTTTTTTTACATAAAATTGCACATTATTCTCGCTCTTAATTTTGACCTTTAAAGCGATTGGTTTTACTAGCTATATTACCTTATCAATATTCTTATTCTATAACAATCATTGGTTATTCTATTTAATTTTACTAATTAGAATCCTTGATATTCAAATTAAGATGGGAAGGGGCGAGGGGGTTTCCAAGCAACATAACTGGTATCCGTGACGGTCTCCTTAACTTCTTAAAACAAAACACAGAAAAATGCAGTAGCTGGGTGAGGAGGTATGCATGGTTCCTTGGTTTAAAACAATCCATAGAAAGATCCAGAAATTTCCTAGTGAGGTCTCTCTAGTTACTTATTAAACTTAACAATCCAAACTTGTACATTTTACTTTTCAGTTTTCTGTCTAACTTTTCTACTTGATTAAATCTTGATTATTTTGTCAAAGTTCTGTAACATTTCCCCCCTTTGAAAGTTTTGAAAATCATTTCAATACTTTCATCTTAATGCTAAAAGTTGAATATTCTCTTTGGTACATTATTAGCACTTTATTCACTATATGCTGGTGGGAGCATAATTCAATATAACTCATAACTCAATAATAATAATTTGTAATTCATAACTCAAATTCCATCCTAATCCATTAAAAATTTTGTCTATCCAGCTCTCTTGTATGTTCCGCTGAAGTTCGTGGGTGCTTTCTTCCACTTTCTCCAATAAGTCTGAGTCATGTTCTACATCTTGAGTCACATCTGGAATGTGTGCACAGCAATGGTCAGTTCTGTCTTTCAGGTGCCCACAGATGCCGTGCTCTTGGAGTAAGAGCAGATCTAAAGCCATTCTATTTTGTAGAGTCATCTTTGAGGTGGTTTGTAATTGTGTATTTAAATCCTTGAATCCCTTTCCGGTCACGTTTGCCGGCTTTTCTACCTGACCTGTTAGTTGATATATCTATTCCCTGTTTCTATATATTGCCAAAGGAGTCAATAAGGATTTCAGTGCTCAACTAATTTTTACCCCTGAAGAAGGTTCATTCCATTCTTCACTTATTTCTTATCTTGTTGTTAGTTCCAATTTCAAATTTTCCAAAGTTCCTTTGAAAGGACCCTTTTTCCAAATTGGACATAATGTTGGCATGGCTAAAGTTATTTGCTTTATTTTGCCATCCAGAGGTGAATGTGTCGTCCAGGTTCCATCACTCTTTGCCCAAACTAAGTGTCCTCGACTCTGAATTGAAGATTTTTTACAACCAAATATTGTTCTTCTGTTAGGAGTATATGTTTCAGTCAATACGAGGCTATTTTTAAGGCCTTGACAAAAACATCCATGTTTTAGAGCAACAGCTAGAGGGGGAATATCTTGGATTATTCTGTCACCAGTACTGCAATTCTATATCTTTTCACATTTCCACCATGACACTGGATTTTCCTTTTCTCAGGTTGTGCTTCCTTTATCCTGTACCGATGGCCAAGTTGCAAAAATTGACCCGTCCCAAGTATAACACCAAGTAGCCTTTGCCGTGTGCTGGAATTGTGCTAAAATGGTCATTGACCAGACAGAGTCCCAACTTGTCACCTTATTATTAGACAATCCTTTGAGGTCCCTTCCAATCCCTAACATTCTGTGATTCTGTGACTCGTTGTTTAATTTTATCACATTTCCATTCCATGATCATTTGCCTTGTATTTTCCTTTATTGGCTGATCATAAGAACACCATCCAACATTCCAAAACCTTCCTATCTTAGTAAAAACATGATTTAGTAGTTTCTTACAATCAGCTCGATTTCCTGAACTTTTCACTGTTTCCTAATAATTTTTACTTTCTCTTGCCATTTAATAACTGGTTTTTGTTCACATTGTGTAGTTTCATTTTCATGTTCCAATTTAGTCAAATTCATGGTTAGAATTCCCCATGGAATTGAGTCACCTACTGCTCTTGGTATGGGTAAACAAGCAGTGATTTGTGACACGTTTTGCAATTTGGCAAATTCCATGATCAATCCTAACATCATATTTTCTTGAGTTTTTCTTGGGAGGTATATTAATTGTTCTGCTTCTGTTTCTCCTTTGTGACCTCTGTAGGTACCTGGGTTTTTGTTGTAGAGATTTTGCAGTCTGATTTCTCATATCCTGGCCAACAGCAATATTGACTTTCATCTTTCAAGGTATTGTTAATCACCTACAATTTGTCAAGATTAAAGTCTGGAATTTGAGTAAAATCACATTTTAATTTTAATGGGTTTTCATATTTCAGTGATATTTCTTGTTGCTCAATTTTCGTCTCGAACCAGGCTCCCACTAACATTAATCTCCACCACAGTATCCATTTTCTGAAAATTTCAGAATGATGCACAAAATTAAACATCTTTCACAGTCAATTTTGAAGTCTCACGATCCCTATTTACGATTCCCCACAACAGTGGAGCTTTCTTTACCCTTGTGTCGTGTATCCAAGCATCCGATTCAGCAATCTCGATGGCGGTGAAGGCAGGCAGCAATACTTGAAAAGGTCTCTTCCAGCGTTCCTGGAGAGGTTCAGAAGTCCACGTCTTCACATAGACATGATCTCCTGGTAGGAAGTCGTGCACTGGATTCTCCAAAGACAGAGGTCTGTTCCGTACAACCGCACCCCGAAGCGCAGTTAGAGTTTTTCCCAAAGAAAGCAGATAGTTCTGTTCATCTTGTTTTCCTTTCAGATGCGTATTCACATTTGGCTCAGGAGACTCCTAAGGCTTTCCATGCAATAACTCATATGGACTGACCAATGTTCTGCTTTTTGGTTGAACTTGAGTTTGTAAAAGGATTAGTGGCAGTGCCTGAGGCCATTTCAAATTAGTTTCCTGACATATTTTACTAATTTGTCTTTCCAACATTTGACTCATTCTTTCTACTTTCCCTCTTGATTGCGGTCTCCAAGGTGCGCGTAAATCCCAAGTGATTCCCAACATTTTACTAACACCTTGTACTATTTCTGCAATGAAATGTGAACCTCTATCCAAGGAAATTCCAATGGGTGCCCCAAATCTCGGGATAATTTCTTGCAGTAGCCATTGAATGACTTCCTGTGCTTGATTGGTTCGGCAGGGAAAAGCTTCCGGCCGTCCTGTAGAAGTGTCAGCCCCTGCCAGAATGTATCGATACCATGTTGCTGGGGTAATTCTGAAAAATCTACTTGCCAGTAATCTGGTTCCATTCCCGATTTCAGTATTCCCATTTGAACTTTTCTCTTTATAACTGGATTGTTTTTCAAACATATCGCACATTTTTCAGTTGTCATTTTAGCTATTTCTAGCATTTTCAATGAGAATGTGTGTCTCCTTAGGAGAGCTACCAATGCTTCTGCTCCCCAGTGACATTCCTTATGTTTTGTTTGTATTATTGCCTTCATTTTTAATGAATGGGATTACTACTTGACCCGTTACTGTCACCCACCATCCTGCCAAATTTTTCTTTGCATTTAGTAACTTTCCTAATTTTTCATCTTCTTCTGAGTATTTAGGTTTATCTCTTGGTCATGTAATGGTTTTGGTAGGAATTAATGCCATTTGTAAAGTATTCCTTTTTGCAATTTCCCTTGCGGTTCTGTCTGCCAAATTATTTGCTATAATTGTTTTGGTATTTCCTGACTGGTGCTTTACAGTGTGTGGTCGCTGCCTGCGACAGTGCAGTCAGTTTCTGGACTGCTTGTGTTAATTGTAAAATTTCTTCCTTATATTTGATGTTTGTTCCTTGAGAGGATAGTAATGCTCTTTCTTTCCATAGGATTCCATGGACATGTACTACACCAAAGACATATTTCAAATCAGTCCCAATATTCACTTTCTTTTTCTTGCTTAGCTCTAACGCTCTGGTCAAGGCAATCAGCTCTGCTTTTTGAGCTGAAGTTGTACAAGGTAAAGAATTTGCTTCTATAACAGAATTTTCGGTTGTCGCCACATATCCTGCGTAGCGAATTCCATTTTCCACAAAGCTGCTGCCATCTGTGCACAGCTCCCAGTCAGGATTTTCCAGCGGTGTGTCCCTTAAGTCCACTCAGCTGGAATACACGTGGTCGATAGTCACCAGACAGTCATGTTCTGTTTGTCCTTCTTCCTGTGCAGAACTTAAAAAGACTGCAGGGTCGATGAGGTTAGTTGTTTTCAAAATTACATCATCCTGCTCTGTCAGGACTACTTGGTGTTTCATCATTTTATCAGGGGATAGCCAATGGCTCCCTTTTGTTCTAGCACAGTCATTGCCATCTGTGGCACATGCACCATCCTGGTTCTTCCCACAGTCAGTTTCCAGCCTCTGGAATGAGCATCACTGTCGCAGCGACTGCTCGGGGGCGAGTAGGGCACCCCCTGCTTACGGCGTCCAGTGCTTTGGAGAAATATCCAACTGGTCTTTTCTATCTCCCCATCTTCTGGGTCAACACTCTGAGGGCAGGATGTGGCCTTTCGTGGACAAACAACTGGAAATCTTTGGTTTGGTCTGGGAGTCCCAGTGCTGGTGCCGTCATCACGGCTCATTTTAAGTCCCGAAAGGCCCTTTGCTGTTCCGGGCCCCGCACAAACGGTCTCACCTTCAGGGCCTCAGACAGTGGTTTAACTGTCAGACCGTAATTCCTGATCCAGAGCTGGCACCACCCAGCCATTCCCAAGAAGGCTCTCAGTCCATGAACAACGTTTCTTGGCTCAGAGACGCCACAGATGCTTCTTTACAGCCTGTTCCCAACTGGCGTTGTCCTGTGGGGATTTCAAAGCCCGGATATATCGCAGTCAGGTTCGCTGTCTGAGCTTTATTTTTAGACACTTTATACCCATTTAATCCAAGAAAATTGAAAAGGTCTATTGTTACCTTTATACAGGCTGATCTTTCTTCAGTAGCAATCGGGATGTTGTCCCCATAGTGCAGAAGCAGATGTCCAGGTTTAGGGTCTGTGTCATTTTGTTTCCCTTGTTCAAGTTCCTTTGCCACTTGGTTTCCGAAAGTTGTTGGACTATTCTTGAATCCTTGTGGTAGTCTCGTCCGTTCTAACTGCGTTTTCTGTTCAGTCTGTGGATTTTCCCACTTAAAAGCAAACAGTTTCTGACTTTGCATTTCCAAGGGTATACAAAAAAAGCATCTTTTAAATCAAGCACTGTAAATCACTGATCATTTTTTTCGGTCTTGTTAAAAGTGTATATGGATTTGCAGCTACAGGATG